>NC_089745.1:12950917-12955917 GCF_040412425.1 Macrobrachium rosenbergii
GCCGCCGTCAAATTAAAAAGAAATACAAAAAGGGTTTTTTTGTTAGCAGTTTTGCTTCTCGAAAAAAAAGTCTATAGATTTTTGGGGGAATTGTGATCTATCTGTTCTAAACTGCTGCAGCGGAGGCCTTTTGGGAGGATATTTTTTTATACAGACAAAATCGGATTTTACTGTGGGTTTAAAAAAAAGGAGATTGGAAATAAAATGAACTATAACACTTTTCTCTTTTTTCTTCAGGTTTGAATAGCGAGTTTCATATGCCCATCTCACATGATATAAAAAAGTAAGGAACGCAATAGGAAGTCATGATTTTTTCTTTCGTCTTCTACTTTTACCTTTTTCCGGTTTTAAATTTAGTTGCTGTTGTATGGTAAACCATAGTTTTCCATCAGTATTTATCCGCGTGTTAGGTACGAGGGTCTCATTGCCACTAACGTCAGTCGCATAAGGTATGTTATGCTTAAGTTTTCGGTTTTTCATTAACCCTTTGATTACGGCCGAGATGAGACCTCACACTTACCACAATCCGGAGGGTTTCTTGTAGACGGTAGTCACCTGCAGCATGCTGTACCAGACGCACGAAATCGTAAACAATCATTGTAATAGCGTTTGTATTTGTTGTTCATGTACCACCTGTTTTATTTATATGATAATATTGTGATAGTAGCGATCCGTGATGGCAGATATTATGTAATCTAATGTAACAACACAAATAAATAAAACATAGGATAAGTACTATATCGGGGTTTAGTGTTGCCAGAGGTATAAGTAACTGCACTGATTGAGGATGACAGTCTTCTTTTTTTTTGTCATTTCTCTAATTCTTGTTTGAATCTGTAAAGGACAGCTACATCACAGTTGTGTATTATAGTTAAAAATTATTTGTATATTCGTCAGAAAACTAATCATAAGAATGTTCATCATTTTATGGTTCGCTTACTATTCAATAGCTGGGCAAAAAAAAAAATGAGAGAGAGAGAGAGAGAGAGAGAGAGAGAGAGAGAGAGAGAGAGAGAGAGAGAGAGAGGTGACAGAATAAAAATTTTTACCTATGATTTATTCCTTCTAATTGTACATCAATAACATTGAGAGTAAGTAGACACAATCATAATATTGGTTTGCAATATTAACCACATTTCTGGGTAATATTTTTTATCAATGATCAAGCACCCAGCTGACAAGGGATACGCAATCTAGAAATTCAGATGAATTCTGCAGTGTTTGAAAATGGTTTAAAACCCAGCTTCTTCCCAATATAGCCATCTGCCATCATAGTGTTGATAACGCTTCTTATCATTCAGTTCGAATTAATAAACCTCCGACAATTTCTGCCAAAAAGGATGAAGTTAAAGACTGGCTAATAAAAATTAGTAAAGTTGCAAAGATATCTCATGTAAAGAAATGATTACGTGATTGACAGACTGGCAAGAGATCATGGACATAGTGGTTAGGCTGCCTACATATCACTGCCAGTATAATGCAAACAGAACTGATATGGGCGCAGGTGAAATCATACGTGGCAAAGAAGAATCTTTTAAAAAATCAGACCTGCTTCCTTTGGTCAAAGAAGCAATTGAATCCATATCTTCTGACAACAGCTGGGCTAATGATGAGACATGAAGATATAAAAGAGATGACGCTTCAAGAGATGTTTGCATTGATAAATATATAGATTCTTTTGTTATCGATGTAGCATCCTCTGACGAGGATTCTTCATAAGTAATGTCTCCTCATACTTCGATTGTAAATAAATTTATTGTTTTCCTTGTTTGTGATATCCTGTTGAACACTGAAATTGAAATAAATTGAAATATAGATCTGTTTTTTCGACAGAAAGTGGCAGAAATATCTTTAAAATCTACATATAACAGAAAATGCCACAGCAGTGATGAGTATCATATGACAGTGCTTTAAAAGCACAGGTAAATCTAATACTGTATAAATGTGTAATATAATATATATATATATATATATATATATATATATATATATATATATATATATATATATATATATATATATATGTTGATATAGTTTTGAGCTTTTGAATTGTTTTCTTTTTTGAATGTTAATCCAGTCTTTACCTCCTTGCTGTATCTAAAGTTTGATTTTCTATTGTACAGTTATAAATAGCTCATAATAAATATTGTTCTTTAAATATTGTTATATATATATATATATATATATATATATATATATATATATATATATATATATATATATATATATATGGGTGTTAACATTTAAAGAATATTTATTATGAGCCATTTTATAGCTGCACAGTGAAAATTCAACCTTGATACAGCAAGGAGGTAAAGACGGATCACGGTTTACAAAAGAAAAACAATTCAAAAGCTCAAAACTATATCAATTATATGACTTCGATAACAGCAAAGGAACAGTAATAAAACTATAGTAGATGACGTAACTCAAGAACATTGCTCAGTACAGCATCCAAATAAACAAAACTGAAAATGAAAGCACATCTAGGTTTCCAAATTTCTTGCATCTATCATTTTTTCATATATTGAATTTTTTTTTTTATCTAAAATTTAAGTGGGACAACAAAACTTTATTCAGAACTTCTATTATAGTACACGTGCTTGATAACAGGCGCAAACAATGAGAGCTTGAAGTCAGAAGGTTAATGGTCAGTTTAAGAGGGGCAAAGTCTCTTCCTAAAAACGGTCGTACTATAGTAAACCCCCCCGGCCTTTCTTGTTTACTCTTATTCAGTTTTCATCCTCTGACTTTACTACTGAAGGTAATCTATTTCTTGTTTTGTCATTGTCATTTTTCAATCTTTAAAGCATTTTAATTTTGTAAGCTCTGTTGTCAGTTTTAATTAGTGTTTTTGTATCTTTTAGCCAGAAAAGATGGGATATGGGTGATCCCTGAAGCGCACCTATTAATAAATATATCAATGATGAGCTGACTGTTCTTCCTATCTGTACTCCCTACTATATATATGCATATATGTATATATGTATATATATATGTATGTATATATATATAATATATATATATATATATATATTTATATGTGTATTTATATGTATATATGTGTATATATATATATATATATATATATATATATATATATATATATATATATATATATATATATATATTTCTATCTATGCATCTATCTCTGTGTCTAACTATCTGTTAATACACACACTAACACACATATATGTATACATACGTATATATTAACTTTATCACATACACAATTGTTCTGCATTATCTAAATTACTAAAAGGACCTCATTCAAACTGATGGTATCTATACATACCATGCAGTTTGAATGAGGTCCTTTAGTAATATATATATATATATATATATATATATATATATATATATATATATATATATATATATACATCATCGAAAGGAAGCAGTAGGAAAGGCATCCTCATCATCTACAGTTTATTTTCAATGCCGACGTTCCGCGACGAATTCCAAGTCGCATTTTCAAGGCTATAAAATATAATATAATTTTGAACATCAATAACAAATTAATGCAATGGCAACAGCTCTTTATGTAGTAAAAATATTTAAAATAAAACACCTCATTCCAAGACAAGTCAATAATGAGTAAAAGGAGTTCACTAAAATCTTAAAACAACCTACCTATATGAAAGAAAGAACAAGACTAACATACATAAGTACAAACAGAGTGAGGAAAACCAGTTGCCCAAACTAGGCTATAAACAATTTCACTGAGGACGATTGAGTATTTAACGACGGCACAGTCTTCCCTGATAATTATGGATTCTAGGATGGTTAAGTCGTTGTTGTTCTGCACTCGGCCTAGGATGGAAAAATCCTTGCTGTCAATATAAGTTTTACATAATTTTGAATGATTTCGTATATTTGATTGCTCAGGATTAGATAACCTGCTACCTGTTCTATGACTTATGCCCCTGTGGGATCTATGCGGACCTTCAACAGCCTCCTCGTGCATCCCACATATGTATATCCCGTGATCACATCCCGGGCAAGTGTACTTGTAAACAACGCTGGACGAAACAGAGGACTGAGCCGGTCTTTGACTCTGAACAGAGACCCTATTGTAAAGGGATTTTTCGGGATGATTTTCAGGTTTAAAGCTGGAAAACTCTTTTGAATAATGGCTGTGCATTTTCTCCTAAAAGTATCATCATGCACGAAAGGGAAACTTGCATACATCTTTAGTTTTCGGCACAGTCGATTCAGGTGTTGCCGGAGTCATTTTCTGTAGTAGCAGTTTATTTAGGGATCTGAAAAAGTCGTGATGGAAAACAATTATTATTGAAATATTTCACTAAAAAGGATATCTCATCGTGGAAACTCTTCCAGTTTGACGAGTGGGTGTAAGCCCTATGGAGGAGGGTTAAAATAGAGTTCAGTTTCAAATGAAAGAAAACACGAACTATAAAAATTCATTCCCAAACCAGTAAATGTATTTTTCTATACACACCTGTGTAAAAACCTGAGTCACCTCTGGAAATAATAAGATCAAGGAAGGGAGTTTGTTATTTACTCCTTCTCCATAGCGAACCTTATGTTTGGATGTTGTCGGATGACGAACTCCAGAAAGGACTCTGCATGACATTCATGACGAAATAGGGAGAACGTGTCGTCAACATATCTTCGATAAAATAGAGGGGCGGAACCTAATGGGACATTCTTCTATTATGCGCTCCTCCAGGAGCACATGAAGATGTTAGCAAAAATTGGACCAAGTGGTGATCCCATGGCCATCCCTTCAGTTTGTTTATACAAACTGAAGGCAAAGGTCGTGTCCAGCACGGCCAGCTCTAAAAGTTGTTTAAAAATGTCCTACTAAAATTATTAAAAATTGCATCTTCATCAGTAAAAAGTTTGCTTAATATTATCTCAGTATTATTATTATTATTATTATTATTATTATTATTACTATTATTATTATTATTATTGGAGAAGCAATTCCACAGTTATGTATATGTACATATATTTAAAGATAAATATACAACTGT
>NC_089745.1:12960917-12973417 GCF_040412425.1 Macrobrachium rosenbergii
ACGCACGAAATCCAAAACAATCATTGTAATAGCGTTTGTATTTGTTGTTTTGCAGGGCTGCAAATTAACCTGTTTTATTTATATGATAATATTGTGATAGTAGCGATCCGTGATATAGATATTATGCAATTAATGTAACAACACAAATAAATAAGCTGCCAGTAATAAAGGAATATTCCAAAATCGGCAATTATTCCAACGGTCACGCCAACCAAATTCGACAAAGTGGAAGGTACAGATGAGCTATGAAAACAAAGCGGGTCATTTCTGTCATTTTCACACGTGCATCTCAATATCACCTACATACATAAGATACAGTATATGTACGAAAACACACACATTACCATCTATATATATATATATATATATATGCATATATATATAGAATATATATAATGAATCCATGACAACGGCAGTCAATGATTAGTTACGAAACAACAATACATTTTGACACTAGCGAATATAACATTTGGAAGGTGACAATCGTATTTCCATGGCTGAGACGTGGGTGGTACGTAAGATGGTCGGTGGGTCCTTTTGATGGAAATGACCGGTCGTTGTTTTCTGCTCTTGCTTACCTTCCACCTGTGTTGAGTTTGTGGCCCTGAACGCTGGAATACTACCTTGGGAATAGGGCCTGGATTATCCCTTGTCCTTCGGACAGATTCCAATTCAATGTTTGATTGACGATGGCGGTCAAAAGTCAGGGGGAAAGTGGAAACAACCTCCTTGAATGGAAATCATTATTATCGCAAGTAAAAGGGAGGTTCCAGAATCCGCATTTGTCAATGAAACAAGGAATTGAGACTGCCAGGGCTTGGGATAATCCTGGGGCCCATTTTCAAGCTAATATTCCAACGGTCACGCCCACCAAATTCGACAAAGGTGGAGGGTACAGCGGCAAAAAACAAAGCAGTTCATTTCTGTCAACAGGACACGTGCATCTGAAATGCCACCTATGCGCGTCGTCTGTCACACTTGCATGTGACATAAAACACATTGCTGTTTCGCCACATTCACTGGGATCAATATTATAAATCACATTGCTGATCAAAATGTGTAATTGTGTGGTGTGTGTATGTGTATGTATATATATACTATATATGTATGTATGTATGTATATATATATATATATATATATATATATATATATATATATATATATATATATATATATATATATATATATAATTGACTATATATACATGTTATATATTATATATCTTATATATGTAAATGATAATATGAGTACTTATATATATATATATATATATATATATATATATATATATATATATATATATATATATATATATATATATATATATATATATATATATATGAAGGCAATGCCATAAGGAAAGAGAAATGAGTCTGTTAAGTAGGACAATATTTCGAAAAGCCTTGCAATAAAATGCTGCTTCTCTTTCCTTCGTGGGAATTGTCTTTATTTATTGCACTTCATCATTCATCCAACGTGATTCCATTTTAACTCGTGATTCAGTTATATATATATATATATATATATATATATATATATATATATATATATATATATATATGTGTGCAAAATATATATACAATTAATTACATATATATGAGTGTATATATATATATGTATATATGTTTGTGTGTGTGTGTATGTAAAATACAAACACATACTCACACTATCCTTATAAAAATAAAAATTGGATAAATTCCTGTTTACAAAAATGATTAGCACATATGAACTTTATATATATATATATATATATATATATATATATATATATAATATATATATATATATATATATATATATAAATAATATACATATATATATATATATATATATATATATATATATATATATATATATAATATATATATATACTATATATATATATATATATATATATATATATATATATATATATATATATATATATATATTATATATATATATATATATATATATTATATATATTATATATATATATTTAATCACTAACATTTTGGAATTTGTTCAATTGTTTTTGAACCAATATTCTTGGGGAAGTTGTAGGGTTTTGTAGATCATTTTATTCTGTTATAATTTTCTACAGATATTTTTCTTTTCCTTCAATTATTCTAGTGGTACCTGTTTACTTACATCTTATTTTTGAGAAACATCTAATGAAAATGTCAGCAAATGCCGCATGAAAGAAATTTTGTTCTTAAGTCCTCATATACTTATACAAAAAGTGATTAAATCAGTGCAACATTTTAGGTAATTTGTCCTTCCTTTCTTTACTAGGATACTGTTCTCCGGGCAGATGTCTGCTTCTGCCAGAGATTTATATCTTTTAGAGTGGTTCGAGGTGGAAGGTTTCTTTGGCAGCTATGCCTTTGACTATAGACGGATGGTCTCTTGTTTGTCACTTTTTCATAAGTTGTATTTTGACATATCTTTCACATTCTCAGTTGATCCCTGATCCCCTGTTGCTGCTGAGAGAGCAACCAGATTCGCTGAACAGCAGCATCAATGTGCAGTAAATGTACTGCCTTCGAACTTTTCAGTTCCAGGGGACCTTTATTCCTCACGCCTTACGACTGTGGAACAGCCTCTTTACTGAGGATGTGTTGCAAACGGAACTTCAAAGTTCAAGTGAATGTAATGCATTACTACCCTTATGCAATACATCTTGTATTTAATACTTTGTTTACATTTTTATTTATTTATTGTTAGTACATCTGTTTTCTAATAACTGATCTCCTCTTTCTGTATTTCCTACTAAGGCTGTTATTTCACCTTTGAATGAAACACAATTTCAAGTTAGTTACCCCTGTGGGCTTGTTTCATATGGATAGTGTTCATCTTCTCTGAATAATAATAATAATAATAATAAGAAAATAATAATAATAATAATCCATAACAATGAACAACATTGTCTATATTCATTAATCTCATGGTAACGGTTATTATATTGTTATTATTATTCTCATATATCATAAATCATCAATACCATGATTATCAGATTTACATTACATCCGACTCATTTTATATTTTATGATATCCAGTCTTCAAAGGACAGAAAAGGAACATTAAACGCAAAATAGTAATTTACTCTAATTCTCTCTCTCTCTCTCTCTCTCTCTCTCTCTCTCTCTCTCCTCTCACTAAAGACTAAAGCCATAATTTGATGAAGAAAATTATAATACGGATGAATTTCAACATTTATTTTTACAAAATCTTTTGCTGTAGATAAAAAAACAAAATCAGAAAATGTATAAACACATAAGACTCAATATGATTGGAAGAAGCTTTTATGACATAAGTTGAATGAAATCAAACAATGTGAATAACAAATGGTTATGAATCTGAATATTTAATAAGCTTGAACATAATAATCTTGACAAAACTTTTACGACAGAATTCTAGTAATTCAGAAGTGTGTGGTATTCTCTGAAACAAGGAGCGACACATAGTCCTACATTGCAGTCTTTAAACATGAAATATGTCTGCTGGCCTTTCTTGGGCCTATAGGATGTTCGAGTGAGCACACACGACATCTTAGTCTAGGTCGCAGTTGTTTTTCTGTTGAGGGAACTGGATCAGGAAAGTGTCTTTCTGTTAGCCGCCTTGGCTGCGTTATTACGGTGCGGTAATTATCTTGTTAGGTGCTGGAGGGTACCTTTCAATCAACTGCAGAACGACTGACTTAGAAAACTGTAAATATGACCTTTCTTGCCAGTAACAAATCCATGCAAGTGATGACAGTTTACTAGTATCATATCAAGCAGACGGAAAAATAGTTTTATGTACCATCTCGTGGTTTTACGGATACACTTCACAGAACTAAAAAGGCATGTCGTTTTTTTGTCCACAATCCGCATTTTCTTATTATAGTCAACAACGCATGCAGGTTTTTGCACAAATTCCCTGGTCGACACCTTTTTCACAGTCTACCATTATATTTTCATGTACTGAAGATAACATATACACTGTCCTGTTATCCTGCCATTTTAAACCTAATATTCCATTGCAGTTTTGAGACGAAATCTCAGATTTGTTCACATCAGAAATTTAGGCATAAATTTCCTATTTTCCGGACTGTTCCACATGCTCCTGTTTCGTTGTCGCCCAAATACTTGAGCAGTTTTGGGCTGCAATACCAATTATCGAAATACAGGATGTGATGTTTTCCTGGAGATGTTTATGAGGCCATAAATGTTTTTACCACAGAACCAGATACCCCTAGATCCTCATCTACCAATATCTCTCTGTATCTTTTCCAGTATAGATTATAAAATCGACAATATAATCCGTTTTGGCATCACAAAGTTCAAATAGTTTTCTTTTTTGTCCAAATCGACTTCTTTATCTGGAATGTACTGTTGAAACTTAGCCTAATCCCTTCCATAACATTAAACTTTCATCTATGCATAAATCCTGGAAAGGTTGAAATTTTTCCCGGAATTTTTACGCACACTGTCGAGCACGGGTTTAATTTTTTTAGTTTATTATCTGGGCTTGTTTCTGTGAATTATCAACGAAATGTAGAATTTAGAATTTGAAGAAATCTGTCCTTTGCCATCAGCCTTTTTACTTTTGTCTGAATGTCTCAAGCGTAGTCCAGTAATCTACGATGCGATGTTTACTTATATGCGACATGATCATAATCACACAAAGGAACCGTATCATTTCCTCCACAGTAATTTGAGCAAATTTTCGCAAATACTTTGGCACTGCATCTCTATTTGTATCAACAAGGAATCTCTGATAACGGTTTGTCTCTTCAGCAATCAGAGGTAATAAATTCAACGTAAAAAAAAAAATTCAAAAAAAATAGTCTACTTCCTTTGAATTTTTCATTCACATTACATTTCGACGTAATGCCACTGCCACTGCTGTCAAATATGAAATCTCTGGGCTGGAAATTGCTGGCAGCCCATTCCCACTCATCACCTGGGTCAATCGCTGTCTCCGCCTTCTTTTGACACCTTGGCTTTCATTTGTAGGTGGCAGATTTTATATATTATTCACTGTCGGTTGATATTTCATCACTGTCTCTTGTACCAGGACCATAATTATCCATTTCATTTCCTTCTAAATCCGATTCATTTCAGTTATCCAGAAAATGAGTCGAGAAGGTCTATAAAATAGTTATCCTCGTCGAGAGCTCTTTCTCGATCTGCCGGCGGTCAACTCGAGGATGTCGTACCTTGACCCGTCCTCCTGTGACATCTTGATGAAGACTAATGAATTTTAGGGAAACACGTGAATTTATATGAATTCACTGTATGGCAACTGACAGACTGTTACCATATCAAGAAAAAGAGGCCAGTATTTCAATCATCAGTCCTTCACATAAAAGGAAATTACCGGTGCTCGTATACGACACAACAGTGTTCCGGGCCAGTTTATTAAATGCGTCGTATACGTTACAACCGAAATCAAAGGGTTAAGAGCACTGGGACCTATTATTCGGTCTCGGTAATTGGCTCTTTTACTCCCAGGAAACTTTTCCCATTTATCCTTACAAAGGAAATTACTTTCTAAGACACTGCTAGCGATTCGATCCCATTAAAAGATCTCTTGAATGTAGAAGATGGTTAAAGTATAAGATTTATGCCTTTAATTCGGATCTGGGTACTGTCACTCTCCATACTTATGAAGGGTCCAGTGGTGGAGAGGTTGACCCCGGGCTGGGGGACAGAAGCTCTAAAGAGGAAGTAAATTATCTGTAGTCTATCGGTTTTCATCACAAACAAGTAAAGAATTCGCCAAAGTTTCTTCGGCGCAATCAAGTTTTCTGTACAGCGTATAATGCTGTATGAAACTCTCAGCCACATCCCCGTGAAACTCTAAGCCATGGCCCATGAAACTTTCAGCCACGGCCCGGGGTGGCTTATGTTGTTGGCACCTATGGCGGTGCCAGACGCAGTATCATGTCTAACTTTAACCTTAAATAAAATAAAAAATACTCAGTCTAGAAGGCTGCAATTTGGTATGTCTGATAATTGGTGGGTGGATGGTCAACACACCAATTTACAGCACTCTAGCCTCAGTAGTTTTTAAGATCTGAGGGAGGACCGAAAAAAAGCGGACAGAAAGGCAAAAAGCCATTTCACTAGTTTTCTTTTACAGGGAAATAAAAAGGAATACAAACTTGATTTTATACAATAAAATCATCTGTATGATAATTATTATTACAAAAAGGAGGCGACGATGGATTTGTTCATAAATGAGGAATGAAAATAGGAGTCAATTAAAGTTAAAGAATTTGGACAGAGGGAGTCAACGAGAACGGATCAAAAGTGAATGGGGTAGTAAATGTCAAATACAGAACACAATAAAAAGGAATATTTTTTTTGCTTTTTCTCGAGATTTTCCTTTATCTGTAGCTCAAATTATTAACCGGAAAAAAACCGCATTTCCTGAGCATAGTTGTAGGAACGCCAGTTTGGAGAAATCGGTGAATCAACAAGCTCCCTTAAAACTATTAGAAATGCCTAATACGAATCTAATGTTCCTTTTAAAGTAACTGGTTCCTAATATATAAAAAAAAAAAAAATGTGCAATGGCGCCTTAGTTTATCTCCGAACGAACTTCCCCTTCCTCCCTATTACGATTCCAGTTATTAATAACATTAGTACATTGTACTTGAAATTACTGATGTAAGTAATAATATTCTTAGTTACATGTTCAGAGAAAACCAAATCCTGTCATATTTTTTCTTAATCTTTTCGTTTGTTAATGGCTACGAGTAATTAAGAAGTCCTTTAACTTTTTGCTAAACTATATATAGACATACACTTACACTGGTACTATATATACTCATATATATATATATATATATATATATATATATATATATATATATATATATATATATATATATATATATATATATATATATATATATATATTATATATATATATATATATATATTATATATAATATATATATTGTAAAGAGCATAAAATACGCTGAGAAACTGTTCTCCTTTCCTGCTTTGGGTTGGTTTGAACCTTTGAAGGTCGGGGTATAGGGGCTCAGAGAATATAATAGTTTGGGGACAGTAATCTGGCTTTGCACTGTTTTCTTTTGGTACAGGGAAAGAAAATCGTTTTCTATGATATAGTCGTGTCGTCGACCATCCCCCTACCCCTGTCCAGAAGCAATAAAAGGTCAGGGCCAGGACAGCTCTCTCACACGCGGTCGCTAGTTTGCCGAGAACAAGTTACGTCTCTGCAGGCCTTTGCCCCTGCCCTCTTCTTCCGCCGCCGCCACGTGGATCCCATCGCCGCCCTGTGTGCCCAGTGTTCCATTCCACGTGGCCTTGAAGACTGCAAGGGGGATTGCAAGTCTCCCAAACGCTGAGCTGACATTAAACGGCGGCCTTTTCATCATCCCAAGGGTATTTTTTTCCGCCCCAATCTACGACTTGAAGAAATACCTTGGAGAGGGAGGCTACCATTTGTCCATGCTCCCACACGTGTTTCTCGGCAGAAGACGTCGTCAGCCCTACGCCCCTACAAATGTGGTAATGTACCCAAAACGAGTTGCTAGTCACGATTACTTAGCCCTTTGCATTTATTAATCTCTGGGCCTATAACTTTGTGTTCCCTGATATTCCTTGGTTCAAGCCAGGCCCACGTGTTCACAGCTTCTTTCCTCTGAGTCACAAGTAACGCCTGGGGAGTCCTTTGGCGCCTTCAGTGCACCCCCTGAGTAATTCAATCCCCAAATTCCAGCATTAGATGTGTAACGTGGGTCCAAATATCGTTTCAGAAAGACGCCTGTAGCAGAATTATCCTTGGTCCGTGTTCCTGGCATTCCTAAGCTCCCTCCTTCGGGGAGGACTTCTACGCAGTAATTTACCATATTTTCAGTTAATTTTCCTTTTGACCTTGTGTGCTATCAAATATAACTATTTTTATATCCACGTGTTTCACGCACTTCCCAGTGAAGAGCCCTCCGCTCCGTGTACTTTTTTTTTTGTTTGTGTTTTATATGTCCTGGGTATCTTACAAGGCCATTTTCGAGTAAAGTAATAATTGTGGAGTCATAAGATCCACCTGCACCAGGAAACATATAAAAATGGCGACCTGACCAGTGATTCTCGTAATGATTGCATCCCCTCTTCCCTTTGTTGTTTGTGTTGCAATTTGTGAAATCAGCAATTAGCTCAGCTAAGCTGGATACGAGACAGATTACGAACCTTTGAAAAGCCAGCGCAACAGGCCAAGGAAATTCTGCGTAAGTAAACTGTGTTTATTTAGCGTAGGACGCTTTAGAAAACGTGACTAGTCCTAGGAATTTTTTTTTATAGTAGGGCGCATGTCCGAGGAAAACGAGAGAGAATCGCCGAAACTTAGCTTTGAAGCCTTTGCACGCGGCTTGCATGCCATTCAATTAGGTTATACAGGTGATAAATCATTAAAGGAATAGTGCGCATATTCCTCCTGTAGAAACGAGTGATTTCGAAACCGAATCATTAGATATAGGCGCGAGACCTCGACGTCAACCACGTGTTCGAAAGTCAGATTAGCATTGCTGACGCATTTTTACCCCTCTCTCTCTCTCGTTTTAGAAATAGGAGCGAAAGCGTATATTATACGCCCAGGACGAAAAGGGTCAACAACCATTGTCTCAGTTCGGGGAAGTCCCGGGTGTTTACGTCGTTCATTCATTTGGCGCAGACGGCCTTGACCTGGTCCATTCCATGGCCCAGTTAGGAAAACATTTGTTTGTTTGATTTGCTTCGCTCTACCAAATTGTTTTGCATTATTGGGGTCTGACATTATATGTTCTGTATTGTTCTGTTTTTTTTTTTTTTTGTGGTTTTGTTTGTGCTGTTACTACGGCTGCGTGTGTTGCCTATCTGTTGTGATTGTGGGATGGCCCCCCCACCTAATTGCCCTTGAGAATAACACTTCTCCCATAAGTCATTAAAACTAGCGCCCTCGCTGATCAGACGTCATCTGTGCAGAAATTCTAGAGCGCCTATATATTCTATTCTTGTCCCCAATAAATCCGTGTCGTCGGTCCGTTGGTGAGACCAATTCATTTTCCATTCAGTCCCCAAATGAGCCCGTTTCGTCGGTAATTCGGGAGACCTAAATCATATATCCCAATTCTAGTCCCCAAAGCCCGTTTGTCGTTACCTTGGGAGACCAATCATTGCTAAATTCATCGTCCCCAATCAGCCCGCTTCGTCGGTAAATCGGGGAGACCAATCATTGCTAATTTATCGTCCCCAATCAGCCCGTTTTGTCGGTAAATCGGGAGACCAATAATCATCGCTAATTCATCGTCCCCAATCAGCCCGCTTCGTCGGTAAATCGGAGACCAATCATTGCTACTTTCATCGTCCCTAATCAGCCCGCTCCCGGTCGGTAAATCGGAGACCAATCATTGCTAACCCTAATCGTCCCCAATCAGCCCCTTCGTCGGTAAATCAGCCCGTCCCCTCAGCCCGCTCCGTCGGTAAATCGGGAGACCAATCATATCGTCCCCAATTGGAAAAGGGGTCCAAGATTCCCACAGCTCTGGGAAATTAATTCTGTGTGTTACTAGCGTCCTCTCCTGCCTGCAAAATGTCGACAAGGTCTCAGCAGAGCGAGGATTTCAAGTTCTTCATGTCCTCAGGAAGGAACTCGGCCTTTCCGGGAGAGAACTAAGAGACTGGGTACAGGAGAGGATGGACGCCATACAGGCAGAAAGACAGGCTCAGGAGAGAGATGAGAAGAAGCCGCACGGCAGGAACGAGAAGCAGAGAGGCTGGCTCAGGAGAGAGACGGAAGACGCAGAGGCTGGCTCAGGAACGGGAAGAGAGAGACAGGAACGTGATGGAAAGACGCAGCCCAGGAGAAACGAGACGCAGCAGAAAGACTGGCCCAGGAGAAACGAAGAAGCCGAGAGGGAAGAAAGGACAAGCAGCGTGCCCATGAACTCGCAATGCTGCAACAGAGTGGCCTTCGCCTCCACCTGCCCCCAGGGAATGAGTGCCTTCAGCCAGGCTATCGCCTGCATGCCAAAGTGGACGGAGGCCGAGCCCGAGGTGTGGCTTGGCAGCGCCGAGACAGTTTTAAAGGCCTGCCCCTGAGTGCAGCCGAACTCTCCTGGTGTTGGGCAAGTTCCTGGAGGGAAGGCCCTGATTGCTCTCCAGGGCCTCCCGCCGGAGGAGCAGAAAAATTGGGAGGTCGTACGCCAGACTATTGCCAAGGCGCACGAGATAACCCTGAACGCTGGAGGAGGCGCTGGCGCGGCCAGTGAAGGAGGCCAATCAAACCTGGGCAGACTGGGCCTACAAGTCCGAGCATGCCCGTGCCAAATGGTTCGAGGCCGCGGGTTACGACCTTCAACGATGCCATCGAACAAATACAGATAGAGAACTTCCTACTCTACACCCCGCCGGCGCTCGCCACGCACATCGCCGAGAAGGAGCCCCACCTTAGCTGATTGCTGCCGAATAGCGGATCTATGGGACACCCATCACCCCCAGGAGAGCTCGCTGCAGTGCAAAATTACGCCACCCACCTACCTATCGGGTGCCCCTCCGCCGAAGAATGGGCAATCACAGAAGCCCGTTGTGTGCGGGTTCTGTAAAAGATCGGGCATGCCAAGGAGCAATGCCGCAGTAAACCACCCCGCTCTCTCTTCCCGGACAGCCCCTAATAAGTCGCTTCGCGCCCTCTGCCGGGGCAGTGCGAAGAGATTTCAGCCAAACCTTTGCACGGGCGTGCAAGGTTTATGGCCACTCTTCCTCATGGGCAAAATGCCCTAGAAATAATAAGGCAGGAACTCCCCGTCGCCCTGGCAGTAACGAATCCCGAGTCCCAGGCCCTCCTGCCGAGGGTCCCATCTATGTGGCACCTCCGAGGTAAATACTCAGCACGCCAGGTCAAGGCATTTGATGACTCTGGCGCGCAAATTTCCCTCAAGGAGGGACAAAGTTCCCTATGGAGCTATAATAGACCGACGAGCCACCGCGCAAGCTCGTCACCATTGAGGGCATAAACGATTTTAAAATGATCCTCCTACGGTCCAACTGAGGGTCACCCGACCCCACAGAGCCAGGACCTTCGTCTCACCGTAAAAACACATTCCAGGAGACTATGACGTCCTCCTGGGCCAAGACTTTGCGTCCCCTTTCAAGCCACAACCATTACGGGGTCCCCATCCCCAATAAATCATCCAAATCCGAGTTCAGTGCCCGGCACGGCATCAGTGCCAGTGCCGAGGCCTCAGCCAGATCTCCCAGGAGAATCTCGGCCTTCGATCCTCTGCCAGTGCCCTTCGGCGCACTGAGCAGTGCCAGTCTCCGTCCGTCCAGACAGACGAGACCACCACCACATCGCCACCAGCGCCAGTGCCAATGTCAGTGCCTGAGCTGGTCACCCCTGCAAGCAAGTCGACCCCGCCTCCGCCGTCCTCTAGCCGCCCTATCCGCAGATTCTTCCGCGAGTCATGATTCTGCCTAATTTTCCTGGGCCGATGAACTCTGCGATCTGCGCCGGTTGATGTCCGAGATGGCGAACAAAATTCCTGGGTCAGTTGAGGGCAGCTGACCCAGATGGCACAATTTGCCGCTCTGGCCTCAGCCCTCCGATTCCCCGGCCAAGGACAACGGGTCCAAGGAGGAGAGGTTCGCGGGCGGAGTTACCACGGGTGTGGGCAATCGCAGGTAGTCCACAAGGAGCCGTGAGCTCTTCTGGCCCCTGTGCAAACTTGGCATAGGGCCCCTTCTTCATCTTTGAACGTCTTGGCTTTATTTCATCCAGGAGAGGATGTCAAGGCCTGATTATCTTCTTCCTTCCTTTGGAATTTCTATCCTCATCCTTCTCTATCGATCTTTCCTTACACTTTCTCATTTAACCATTCATATGCAGTTAACATATGGAATATCCTCCCTTTTAAAATGTTGTTAATTATTTTATTTTGAAGCAGTAAGAGAGACAGAGTGGGAAGTGGCACGCCCATTACGCCGCCCTTGGCACAAGGCAGTAAAAAGGTCAACTCTTCCTGAAGGGGTCGCGCCCTTTGGGTTTCTTTCCCCGCCCTTGGGCTGAGAGTTAGCTCTGACCGTCGTCTGTTGGCGAAGTTAGATAAAGAAGTAAATCATAAATACCTCACTCTGTTATCCTTTATTTTCTACGTATATTATTTACTTTTGCATTTAATCTTTCCTTTTTTTAACGAATCTTGAGTCACAAGACTACCTGCCCTACGAATTTTAACGTTGCCTTTTAATTGGCTGGTGCGGCTACCAAACGCTTTAGTAGGAAGTTAATATCCTTTCGTTGTTGTTCTGTGTAGTTTTTTATTTTTTATTTACATTTTTTTTTTTTAATTATCCCTGTGGAGAATCGTTATCCTTTGTCCATTGGTCCGGAATCATTTGTAAAAACAAGATTACCAAACTGACAAGGAACTGGAGCCATAAACTACCGACAAGGCAGCACGAATGTTTGCGTCGTTTTTTGGGCGATATTAAATTGACGACCCTCTGTCTTTATGTCGAAATGGCTT
>NC_089745.1:12975917-13023417 GCF_040412425.1 Macrobrachium rosenbergii
TCGAAATCAGGGCCGCGAAAGTAGACGGTCTACTTGTGGACCAAGAAATTATTCGGTCTATTGCAAGTTCATCTAGGTTGGTCCAAAAAAATTTCTCTTTTCTTTAAGGAGGAGTGAGGAACGAGTAAAGACCACCTGGTCACTGATGGTGGAGGTAGAGGTGGAGGTGGTGGTGGTGAAGACAGTCCCTCCTCCTCCATTCTTCTCCCGCAGAGACCATTCCGGTCACCTGGAAGGTCGTTTACACATCTTTTAGCTTCGGGAAAGCCAGGACTTATCATACGTGAGATCTCGTCCTTCCTAACTCGCCATTGCTTGAGCCTGAAGGCGCCTGGGCTTATGGTTTCCAGTTGCTGCGCTTGGTCTCTAAACCATCTCTCTCTCTCTGAGGAGAGTTTTGGCATGGGGAAAGGAAGGAGGGAAAGGTATTATACTACTGTTTGAAATAAAAGATATTCGCTTGTCATCGAAATGTGCGTTTGTGTGGTTCGCTCTATTTTTGTCCACGTTTTTATGATTTTTTATTTTCTCTTTCCTCTTTTCCCAACAATATCGTGGAAGCGTGTTGTATAATTTTCTCGTTGTTTTCTTGCTAATTATCATTTTCCTAAGTTTTATTTTTATATGGCGTTTATTTAGATGGTTTTGCCTTGTAGACAGTCTATATCTTCTTCATCACACAGTAATTCTTATTTCGGCTTCTTTCAAACGCATAGAATATGGAGGTGTTATGTTCAAAATTCCTTTTGTTTTCATGGTAATTATTGTTGTCTTGTATTTGCTTATTTCATGTGGTATTAATTTAGATGTTTCTCTACTATAGACATTCTATATCATCATCATAATCAGCATCATCATCATATATCGCGTATTCTTATCGTTTCTTAAATTTGGTATATAGCCACTTCTTGACAGTACAAAAGATTTTTTATTAGGTAACTCACCAAAACATCTACGCTGCTTTAGATTACAACTTTTTTCCTTTTATTTTGGTCAAAAGTTAGGAATACTTTTATACCCCTTAAATGCATTGATTAGAAAGGGTATGAAGAATTTGTAGTTCAGTTCAGTATAATCAGTCAGGTTCATTTTAATGTTTCACCTTTGTGAATTTGTAATTTTGGAACATCTCAGGTTTATTACACATAAACCGTTAATTTAAAAAAAATAATTCGTAAAATCACTTTCATGGTTTCGTTTCAGAATGCTACAGAAATATCAGTAAGTTTATGTACCCCTTTACGTCTGTGGACAGTACGCAGGTATTGATATTTCGTTTTTTAGTTTTCTGTAAAAGAAAACTGTTGAGGTGGGATTTTTGTCTGTGCGACCGCCCTCAGGTCTTAAACTCTACTGAGGCTAGAGGGCTGAAAATTGTATGTTAATCCTCTACCCTCTAATCATCAAACATACCAAAGTGCAGCCCTGTATTTCAGTAGTTTTATTGTTTAAGGTTAAAGTTGGCCATGATCGTGCGTCTGGCACCGCTATATGCGCCAACAACACAGGCCACCACCGGGCTGTGGCTGAAAGTTTCATGGGCCGCGGCTGAGAGTTTTATACACCATTATACGTTGTACAGAAAACTCGATTGCGTCGAAGAAACTTCGGCGCAAATTTTACTTGTTTTTTCCGGTTTTGACTTAGAAACACGAGGACCGGTTTTTACACTTCCGAAAATATAGTTGATAATTCTTCATTTGTGGCACCCTTACTTCTTCTTTCTTTCTTTCTTTCTCTTCTTCTTCTTTTACTTGTCCTCATGCTTGAAGAATTGCTTTTATAGTTCCAATAGAAGATTTTTCTCTTTTCAGATGCTCGAAGATTTACATGACTTTTGGTATTCAATGACTTGCGTCTCTAGTTGCATTTGATATCCTTTTGCTGTAGATGATGATAAAAAAATAACTTAATGTCATCAGGTAATTGTTTTTTTTTTTTTTCAAAAAGTCTATTTTTTTAACTTATAGCCATGTTTTTTCTTCTTTTATTTTTTCCCCAATGTCTAATAAAAAAATAGTATTTGTAATTGATATAATTTTAATATCTTTTCCATAACGGTCACAAGGGAGAACGCCACAACTTCCCCTTAATTTCCCCTAATGTTTAAAGAATCAAATCCCCATAGGGAGTTGGGCGGTCATTGCACCTCCATGGTGCATCCACTCTTTAGTCTTTTGCTTTACCTCCATTCCCGGTTCCTTTCTTCGGTCTTGTTGTCCAACACCTCTAACTGTTAACTATTATTGCAAAGTGGGATTTTCTCCCAGTTCCACCTTGGGTCCTTGCAATCACCTCCTTTATTTTCTGGATCTCTATCTAGATTTCCGACCATTGCAACTCGCTCATTTCACTGCTTTAAACACTGAATGACCGAAGGTGCCCCAGAGAACTCCTTGACAGCCTAAATTTAATCAAATCACATCAAATCAAAGAACGCAAGTCTTATTTCCCGTTCATCCTTTCGCCCAAAAATTGTGTAAATAGCGCCTCGTTGCTTTCGGTGAAGTGAAATTTGACTGCTGATCCATTACCTTAATGTTAAACATGGCAGTGGTTGCGTATCCTATGATGATAGTAAATTTTGTTCGTTTGGGTAATACTAGGATAGGCAACCACCAATGAATGCCAGACTTCTTGTCCCTTAAGCTTCCATCACTATGCGTGAGGGTGGTTTGCGAGTTGGCAAGAAGCTTCCAACAGCCGTTAGGTTGACACCTGTATTTTGACTTCCTTCTATTCCGCGCCAGCCGAATAAAAGTTGGTTGAATGAATAATTGATGGGAAAGTATTCTCCTTGCGCATGTAATTGGGCACAACTGATATTTTTTTCATCTGAATTCATAATCCTTGACGAGTCAACAGTGGCTGGAATTTTTCATCTCTTTTTGGTTTGTAAAGGGCCTCCGGATATTAAGCAAATGTGATTTTTTGGTGACGAACGTATAACTTAAAGAGTCTCTGTAACTGAAAGTTTCCCTTTCCCCTCTTAACAGATTAAAGTTTCTTTATCCCCTCATGTTTCCGTGATTCATCTATAGTGTATCAGATCACGCATTACATATCTATCTGTAGTATTTAGATCTCGCTAAACTCAAACGTACGCATAGAAAACAGAAAGATAATAAGCAGTGTTTTCACCTTTTGGTTCGCAATTGAAACCTACATGAACTCGTTTTATCGATACGTAAATTTCCCGTAATTGAATCACGGTGTTGTAAAAATTACAACGAATATAGCTGGGCACACCGAAGCACGCGAGTCAAAGATCTGGGTTTAAATCCTCAGGCAAAACAAGCTAAGTCAAAAAGATTGAGTCCGATTGAGGTATTCGTAAATATCATGTCAGGGGTGTGGAACACACGCGCACACATATATATATATATATATATATATATATATATATATATATATTTATATATATTATTTATATATATTTATATATATATATATATATAATATATATATATATATATATATATATATATATATATATATAATATATATATATATATATATATATTATTATATATATATATATATATACATATATATATATAATATATTATTCAGGGTGTCCATAAAGTCATTTTTAAGTTTTAGAGATTGTGAAAAAATATTTGATGAAACAAATATTAAATAAAACTTCAACTAGACACATCAAGCTTTCTTATCCTATTTACATGTTAATTTGTCATGTATAGTAGTTAGCTACAAGATTTTAAACTGCACCATGACCTAATGGAAACCCTGTATATATGTATACACACACACACTCACACACACACACACACACACACACACACACACACACACACACATATATATATATATATATATATATAGTATATATATATATATATATATATATATATATATATATATATATATATATATATATATATATAATCATTTTTGGGGTTCGCTACGCTTGAAACTGGCATAGAGATGAGGACGAGAGAGCAATAAGAGTATATATATAGTTTGTTTTTGGATTGCAATTTCACATTTGGAGCTTGAGTGAGAGAGCAAGTGAGAGCCATATATTTGTCTAAAGATTTTAATTTCCGACACTGGAGTACGAGAGAGAGAGAGAGAGAGAGAGAGAGAGAGAGAGAGAGAGAGAGAGAGAGAGAGAGAGAGAGAGATGTATATATTTTGTTTCTGAACTATGATCTGCCAAGTTTGAGAGAGAGAGAGAGAGAGAGAGTTGCATATATATTGTGTCATTTGAGTATGATTTTCCTTGTCCGGGTACATCAGCGGTGAGAATTTGCCAATATATTCCGAGCTGTAAAGTTTCATTTCGGTAAAAGCACCCAATACTGAAGCCTTGTTTGCTGCACCTGAAATTCTGTGGGATTTAAAAATGGGTACTCGTCGTACTGTGTCTCTATCTATCTATCTGTCTGTCTATCTCCTTATCAATGTTTCTATCTATCGATGAGCGCACGAGCTCTCTCGCACTTATTAGTAAATACCACAGTAATTAATATTGTGCAGGATAATACTTTTAGTTTTCTTTCACATTTTTTAAAATTCATATTCTTCAGAATAATAATTATTCTTTTCTTTCTCATTTTCTTAAATTCATATTCTTCAGAATAATACTTCTGGTTTTCTTTCTCTCATTTTTTTGGTGAATTTATATTATACAGAATAATACGTTTGGTTTTCTTTCTCTCATTTTTTGAAATTCTTATTCAATAGAATAATACTTTTGGTTTTGTTTCTCTCATATTTTGTAATTCACTTTTGGAGAATATGTCGTGGCTTTGGTTAACAAAACATCCTGTAATAATAGTTAAAGTCTTTGCGCGCTGGTTGTGGCGTAAGGAAGGATGGTTGTCTCCAATTGCCCCCAAAAATCCTTGTCTATCCTTATCATAGTTCAGTTATACGTAGTCTTAAGTTTATGCAAGTGAGAGAGATTGTGTTTCGCGCGAGCACTTCGGATCTTGGTCTGAAAGTAGCAGAGTAAAGAATTCTTCTTGAAGTGAAATATATATATATATATATATATATATATATATCTATGTATATATATATATATTATATATATATATATATATATAATATATATATTATATATGTATTTCCCTTTGATCGTTGGTGACATACATATATATATATATATATATTAAAAAATCTGAGAGTCATTTGCCAAATCTCCCTCTTTGTTTTATAACTATCTGATATGAGATTTGTTTAAATTCAGAAATTACTTAACTTCTATGTACTCTTCCCTTGATCGTTAGTTATAGTCAATTTGAAAAATCCTAACCAAATCTCCTCTTTCTTTCCTTTGATGGAGGTATTACTCAGACCTCCTGATAAAGATATGTTTTTCCTCCAAACTCTTTCTATTTTTATGTGTGTGAGGAGGGATTTCTCTGTAGATAGATGACCGCCATTCAGCTTTCCATAATCTTTTTTTAATATTTCTCATCATTGTTGGTGGCAGAGTCTGCCTAGTGCTTAACTCTGCTAAGAAAATATCTAAGGCTCGTTTACCTGATAGCAAATTCCTCGGTTTCTTGGGGAGCTTACCAAGAAACTTACTTCACCCCCTACCTTTCCTATTAATATATTAATTTTAATCTGTTATTTACTAGGCTTCACATCACTCTTGGTTGAGCAGATCTCTGTTACGTTATAGTAAATCATTTTCTTGAAGAACATGTGCATTTTAAGTTTCTAATTTAATTTTTAGTAGTAACTTCCCTCAGGTTTTTTTCTGTATAACTGATTGTTTTTTTATAATTCATTAATTGAATTATTTGCTGCATAGCCCAGTATTCTTAAGAAAATGGCTTTTGACTTACTGTATGTATGGCTAATTATTTATATTACATCTGATCACAAAAACTGAGTATTTCCGAAAAGCTGTTGTGAAGAAAGACTTCTTAAGTACAAAGTAAGAGGGACAAGCAGCCTAATACCCTCACCTTACCTTTATAGGCCTAAAGGAAACCAGAAAAAGGTAAAGAAACGACTAGCTGGTCATAGCGATGGAGGAAGGAAGGAAATCTTTTTAAAGTCTGAAGAAAGAGAATCTGGAAAAAAATTCCAAAGCCTAGCTGTAAATGGAAAGAAAAGCGTTAAACCTGTTACTTTTCACTGTTCCGTTTTTAACTCCAGAGCGTGAATAGTTCGAGCGCCGTGGCTCGATGTAAGATGTTTTAGTCACAAAGAAAAACAGCGTATAATTTTTCTGTTTCTTTTCCTGGATCATCTTTAAAACATCTATCGTCGTACCCAACACGTCTTTCGCAGCCCCGGGCGATTTCATTGGCACCTTTTTCCTTGTAAGGTGAGGAAGGGCCGTGTTTTTCGGGTCTAAATACATCAGGGGCTTAGCCCTGGGTAATGTTATCTTACTCGGGTAGCCCTTGATCATTTACCTCCTTTTCTTTTACGAAATCCTCACCAATCTCTCTCTCTCTCTCTCTCTCTCTCTCTCTCTCTCTCTCTCTCTCTCTCTCTCACTGTATTGTACACTAATTTGCCGAAAAATGTTGGTGAAGACAGGAGACTAACCAACATATATATATATAGGTATATATATATATATATATAATATATATATATATATATATATATATATATATATATATTTTGTGTGTGTGTGTGTGTGTTTAGGTAGATATTGCAGTGCTGTTCCTCCTCTCTTTCTCCTTCTCGCGTTGGCTTGCCGCCGTTCCCCAAAATTCACCTCTTCTCTTGCATTCTCTCCGTAAGGCCTCTAGTGGCAGTGAGGTTTTGGGGGAGTGCTCTTGGCTGAGGGGTGGGGTTGGGGACTCTGGTACCCCCTGCCCCCTTGCTAAGAGCACTTAAGCAACCACCTGCGCGTGACAAGGGCGTAAACACTCAGGGAAGGAGCGCAAGGGAAATACTTTCTTCTTTTCACGTTGGAGAGGTGGACTACCCTCCTTCCCCCCTCTCCTCAAACCTTCCCCCCCCTACCCCCACAACTTGGACTCCTTGTCTCACCCCGATGCCTGGTCTAGGTAAAAGGCAGGAACGATATTTTAAAGGAGTAGTGATGTTTCTCGGGAATTGTTTGGGAAAATTGTTTAGGTATGAATAATAATAATACAATAATAATAATAATAATAATAATCCTAGAAAAGTCTGGTGTCAAATTTCTGTGCCAAAGAAAGTGACATTGATATAGGTATATATATATATATATATATATATATATATATATATATATATATATGTTATATATAGTATTATATATATATATATATATATATATATATATTATATATATATATATATATATATATATATATTATACTGGTAGCATTCAGGCTTGATATGTACTTTACAAAGTTATAGAGAATATTACCAACCTCATTATCAAGAAAAACGCAATATTTTTTAGTACAAATATTTCAAAAAGTTTGCAGAGAACTTATGAGAGGGCTACCCATCTCTCATGAACAACAAAAATTTACTAAATAGACAGTAACAAAAATAGATATTTTACTAGGTAGTAACTATGTTTTGCTTTTAATATGCAGGCATATTTTCTTTATGAAAACGAAAGATCAGCACATGTATTATTTTAGAAACTTTTTTATTCCTTTTTTTTATTAATTTAATTTTTATACTCAGATTCGAACAGAATTTTGGCATCCATCAGATGGAGCCTCAGTTTAACATATTACTTCGAATGAGGTTTGTTCCCAAAATACATACAACTTGGAATTCCAATAAACGGGAGTTAGGATTTCAGGAGTTCACTGCTTTTCATTTTCATAAAAAAAAATGGCAATGGGTTGCAGCTATTAAACCAGAATAAGGTTTACACAGCAATAAATGAACAGTCAAAAGTATACTAACCTTCAACGCTTAGAGCGTTCTGCTCTTAACAGAAACTTTTTTGATTCTGAAGCCCTGTGCAATAGCTTCATTCCTTTTTACTGTACCTCCTTTCATATTCTCTCTCCACCTTACTTCCCTGCAACCCCGCCCCCATTTCCATTCCTTTTAAGGTAACTCCTTTCATATTCTCTCTGTCCACCTTACTTCCCTGCACCCCGGCCCCCGTTTCCATTCCTTTTACTGTACCTCCTTTCATATTCTCTCTCTCCACCTTACTTCCCTGTACCCCCGCCCCCATTTCCTTCCTTTTACTGTACCTCCGTTCATATTCTCTCTCTCCAACTTACCCCTCCTTTTAAATGGAATTTTGGAATTTCCAGTTGTCTATATACTCGTGAGCATTCTCAGTATAGCAATAATTTCAAACTGTCGTACTTAACACCTTCCATCTCCCCACCTGTTATCCATGCTCTATTATTCAGTAGGCCCAGAATTGCCGCCTTGGCCCCAGTGTCTGGGTATTGAGCCCCAAATACCACCCTTTGATCCTTCTATTCTTGAATAGCATGTAGCTGGTAGTGAACATCTACATATTCTTGTTGAGAGCATTAGGAGTAAAATAAATCTGTCTTAAATTCGTAATTTGCAACTTAGGTTTGTAACTAACTAATAATAGTATGCGAGAAATTTAGAAAGATTAATTTTAGATCCCAGTTTACGTGGCTACTTTCAATAGAAAAATTAGCTTTTGACGTCAGTGTTTAAACACACCGTCTTGATTCGCAGGTAGAACTTTTTTTAGACTTTGGTGTTTTTTAATATTGATATTTTTACCTTTTGGCATATTATTATTATTATTATTATTATTATTATTATTATTATTATTATTATTATTATTATTATTATTATTCATTTGTAGGTCCTGGGACGTGCGATCAATGAAGTCTTCGATTTTTTATTATCTCAGAATGAATAAATGGCTTCCGTGTGTTCCTAACACTTCGGCCATCTCTTGCATTTAACGTCGCATTTCATCAAAAGTAATTTTGCACCGGCATAAATATTTATTAGCCACCCCCTCCTGAAAGGAATAAACGTGAAGGGGAGATGAGAAATATCCGGTCACATAGTTACGAGAACTTCCTCCCCCGATATCGGAGATATATAGAACCTGCAATACTCGCTTCGAATGTAGATATCCTTTCTTTTGTGTTTTCCTTTGAATTATGCACAGCGCAAAGTAAACTTTTGCGTGAATTATGCGGCCGGGTGTGAGGTTTTCATGCGTATACGCAATAAAGGTCAGGCAGAAACTAAGAGGAAGGTTTTCGGCTTTCAATAAATGCTTTGGAATGGGAGACAGAGGGGCGGTTATGTCCCATTTCTGTTGTACAGACCAGGGGTTGGTAACCTGTGTTTTGTAACATCCATAAGGTTCTCATTGGACAGGAAATCGCCTCGGCCAGCACTCTTCTGGTCCCGCGGTCGATTCTCCGACCGGCCAATGAAGAATGAGAGAATTTATTTCTGGTGATAGAAAGTAATTTTCGTTATAATGTGGTTCGCATTCCCAATGTTGTAGGCCCTGCTGTTAGCTAACCAGTTGGTATTTAGCCACGTAAAATAAATCTAACTCCTTCGGGCCAGCTCCCTTAGGAGAGATGTTAATCAGCTCAGTGGTCTGGTTAAACTAAGGTGTACTTAACTTTGTAACATCCATACAGACTCGCATCACATAATAATGAGCAAGACTTTGTACTGAAGTTCCCAACTCTTCTTCAAAGGAAATTTAGGCTCAGTCATATTTTATTCGTTTTTTTATACCAATTCTGACCGTACGCATTCACCCATTGGTTGACAAAACTAACAAGCAAGGCTATTATTTTGTAAGTTCGGTTGGAAAAGATACATAGGACCAGGTACATCTTCAAACTTTTGTTTATACAGAAACAAACGTACACTAATTTTCACATGTATATATATATATTATATATATATATATATATATATATATATATATAGGTTATATAGTTACATATATATATATATATATACACACACACAAACAGAAAATAAGAGGCAGAGAGAGACCTATTACTGAAATGCAATTCGTACGTGCCCTGAGGTGTTACTGCTAGCACGTTCCTCCTGGCAAGGCGATAATAACGTTGTTTCTTTTTGAAAACATGGTACAATACTCTTCTCAAAATAAGGGTAAATAAATCGAGCGTAATGTATGTGTGTGTGTATAGGCTATATATATTTATATATATATGTATATACATTTTTATATATATATATTTATATATATATATATATATATATATATATATATAGTGTTTGTCTCTTTGTCTCTTTGTATGCATATGAGATTTATTTATATCAGTGAGGTGATAATTCTTGTTTAGGCTATTTGCATATATGCATAGAGGGCAAGTTTAATTCTCTCATTTAATTGTTAGTGCATTAATATTTATATACATCTTTCTATTATATATATTATATATATATATATATATATATATATATATATATATATACATATAGTATATATATATATATATATATATATATATATATATATATATATATATATATAGAGTTCATAATTTGTATTTGTATGTCATAAACACAAACTAATATATATATATATATATATATATATATATATATATATATATATATATATATATATATATATATATACAATTCGGATGTCAATAAAAAGATTTATTACTGAGATTTGTTGTGTAGAGAAAGAATGGTTTATAGGGTGGAAACTGTAGAGTTTCTTGAAATGATTTAGGTTCAGTAAAGCGATAGGTGGTTGGGTCGCGTGGAGATAATGGAAAAAGATAGGATGGTGGAAAGATGTCCTCTTTGGGCCTTAGGTAGGAAGAGTATCTATTCAGGAAGAGTTGTGGGAGGGATGGCGAGAACTACTTGATATTGTAGTGGGCATTCTAACTGGACTCAGTACTCAGGAAGTTTTGAAAGGGCTGACGTCCTGTCAGTGAGCTTTTGTGCAGCCACATGAAGCAGTTTGCCTTACAGGGTTAATGTGTGATTCACCTATGACAGATTGAACGCCTCAATGTCTTTGGGTTTAAAAGCGGCCCTATTAGGAGAAACTATTTACTTGGTAGTTTTATATATACTATATATATATATGTATATATGTATGTATATATATATATATATATATATATATATATATATATATATATATATATATATATATATATATATATATATATATATATATATACATATGTATGTGTGTGTGTTTGTGTATAAACAGGTCATACTGTATAGCTGTAGGCTTCATAATAGCTATCAAAGCTATTGATATACATATGAGTTCATGTATGTATGTATATTTGTATGTAAAAATACATGTAATATGTTTGGTAATTATAAAAATTACCCTCTAGGCTTCACTTTAACCTTATTGCAATCTCTGCTCCTAGAAAAAAAATGAGAAACATTTAATTGGGGATCAATGCCTTAGCCTGGGCGGTGGAATTTTCCCTTTCAGCGAGAGGGCGTACCATTATAACCTAAATGCAATTTTGCTGGATTCCCTGGGATCAGTGGATCCCTGATGTGAGTAGTTCCATTGAACAAGTGTTTGCACGGCTAACAAACTTCAGATGGAAAAGGCATATCGGTGAAAGCTTATGTAAATGAGAGAGAGAGAGAGAGAGAGAGAGAGAGAGAGAGAGAGAGAGAGAGAGAGAGAGAGAGAGAGAGGGGCAGAGTGGGGTTTAAAGTTCGTCGCCTTTTAATTGTGATTTTAATACGTGAGAGAGAGAGAGAGATAGAGGTGGTTAAAGTTCGTCTCCCTTTTACCTGCTGGTTTTAATAAGTGAGAAAGAGAATTAAAGTTCTGCCCTAACATTTGATAGAGGGAGAGAAAGAGAGAGAGACAGACAGACAGACAGAGAGAGAGAGAGAGAGAGAGAGAGAGAGAGATAGGTGCGGCCATTTAGAAAGGAATGAATGTTAAGGAATATTACTAGGCAATGGCAGGTGCTTGATGAGATGAGTTATATGATCCCTTGTGAACTGTCAGACCGTAATTGTAGTGATAAAAGGTGATGCGTTATCTGGACATTTCCTGATTTAGGCAATGGTAGAGGGTTAGTGAACCACTGGCCAATGCAGAAGAGCTCCCTTGTAAATAATTGTTGACCCTTACAGGAAGAAAATCACGGAAAAGATGAAAAGTTCTGGAATTTCGATTGTTCTCTGCCGTAGTAAACCAAAGGAAAGAAGTATCCTGCCCTAAAATGGAAGACTGCAATAACTCCAAAAGTACAAAACTGAGAAAAATAGTAGATACTACAGTTTTCCCCTGCCTTACTACTCATTTTGCAGATACTGCAAATGGGACCCCTAAATACCCGTGGAAAGCATTGAAGAATCATTTTGAAACTTCAGCAACTTGTGTAGTTTGTGTTTCACGAGCCCTATAGGTGGCATATCTCAATTTCAGATATTTTGCAGATACTGCACTTTTCCAATTTAGGGCAATATTAGTCTCCAATGAAGAGAATGCCTGTTAAATAGTATGTCCAAGAGGAGAGAAAGGGCGAATGATGGCTCTGTCAGGCTTTAGAGATCAAGTCCTTTGTTTCCAGAAAGTGTGTTGTCGGATGTAACCAGTTGGTTGAGGTAGCAGATACAGTGGAAGTTTTATGCACTAGGGGCTCATCGTTGATTCATTAATTAAAAGATGAATGTAAAAGCTCATTCTGTCTTTATTTACAACGGATGCCGCAATTTTTTAGCGACAACACACATTATATATATATATATATATATATATATATATATATATATATATATATATATATATATATATATATATATATATATATATATATATATATATATATTTCTGAATAATAACTTTCAGTCTGTGCCATATTACCTGTAGTAAATTGAAAGAGGACAGATATTTTGGATCCCTGTATGGAATGCCTAATTGGGAAGCCTATTGACAAAACTGTTATTGAATTTATTTTCCGTTCGTTTTTTCCCGTCCGCCTTTGGCTCTCTACTACAAATGTATATATGGTTTGTTTATAGAATCATATGTTTTTGGAGTATGTATATATATATATATATATATATATATATATATATATATATATATATATACATACACAGGATATATATTATAATTTTAGGTATGTCTATATAAATAACTATACTTCTCTCTTTCTCTCTCTCTCTCTCTCTCTCTCTCTCTCTTCTCTCTCTCTCTCTCTATATATATATATATATATATATATACATATATATATATATATACTGTATATGTATATATATATATATATATATATATATATATATATATATATATATATATAGAGAGAGAGAGAGAGAGAGAGAGAGAGAGAGAGAGAGAGTCTAATATAGTTATTTATATAGACATGTACCTAAAATTACTGGTAAATGGATTTCCCCGCTCTATGGAAAAACAATACTTTTCACAGTAAGGTTTATCCCATTAACTATTGAATCGAAGTTCAATTCCTGTTCCTATTAAAAACCTTTGTGTGTGTATATATATGGTTATATATATATACATGTGTGTGTATGTGTTTGTGTATGCGTGTGAGTGTGTGTCATTTTGAATGCTAGATATCCCGTTCGGCTTGAACATTAGGTCAGTAATGGTTTCGCATAAGGATTTGTGAGACCTTATCCCTTATGACCATCCTGCAGGATTAAAAGATCTTTAGGAAATGGCACTGCCTTTTATGGCCTCGTCATTATGGCTATTTACCATTTGTCTTTGTCAATTCAGGGAAAAGGGATTATTATTGAGTGTGACAATGCTTAGGAAGATGCGGAAACGCTGGTCAGATAGGGGCCACTCTTCTGAAAATGAAAACGACAAGGTTTTGAAAAGATAAGCTGAAATTTTTGGTGGAAAATTCAAATAATTTTTAGTATTTGAATATTTATTTCCCATCAAGAGCCATTAAATTTTCTAAGAATGGCAAGGCAGTTCTTATCAGAAGTGGAAAGGCGACATGAATTAAGTAATGGCTTCCGTTTAACATATATTTCTGGAAGACGACATCATTTTAAAAAGCAATTAACTATTGCAAAGTGATATTGAGAGCATATATAAATAAAACTTTTGTGTGAACATATATCTTTAATATTCTAGATGTAGGTTAAGCAACTATGAGTTTTATGGATACTAAGTCAGCAAGTTGTACACCTATTAGGATATGAAATATATTGATTATATATAAGTAGCTAGTGGCTTCATTGAGGAAATCGCTTTTCAAGCGAGTAACTTTTAGCTTTGCATTCAATGAATGTAAATATATTAAACATGGTAGTTTTATTTGCATGTTAGTATGAGCTTCCTAAGTGTATTTGCCTTTCTGAAAAGAAACCTATTACGTGATTGGCATTGAATTTGTAAGCCTGCTGCATAAGTAACAGACATTTCCATTGATAAATACTTGATGAATACAGTTTTATCTTAGTGTTTTCCCATCTCTGCAATAGCACTGATCAAAGAAACGCATTAGTTTCTTGTGAGAGATTTTGAATTATCCATAAGCCCGGAGTGGACTTGCTTTTCAACTCTTAATGCGATTAATGTATCCTAAAGAGAATGTTAATGTGCGTTTTCGTGAATGTTGCTCTGAATGTTTCTGCTCGGAATTTTTGCTGAATCACTGAAACGTAAATTTATTTTATATGTGAAAAAGATTAAAAGTGTATGTTGGTGCAACTCGCTCTCTCTCTCTCTCTCTCTCTCTATGACCTCTCTCTCTCTCTCTCTCTCTCTCTCTCTCTCTCTTGATGACCTTGGTCTCACAATCCAGAGATCAAGGCATCTTATACCGGTGGATCAAATAAAGCGGTGAATTTTGTACCTGGTGGCCAATCGACTGACATGGGTCGTAGCCGAAGTGGAGAGAATTACTTTAATATGCTGATAATTAGTGTTCCATTAAAATCATTCAGACCTGTATGTGTATTTGTATATATATATATATATATATAATATATATATATATATATATATATATATATATATATATATATATATATATAATATATATATATATATATATATATATATATATATATATATATATATATACCTATATATATATATATATATATATATATATATATATATATCTCTCTATATATCTCTCTCTGATCTCTCTCTCTCTCTCTCTCTCTCTCTCTCTCTCTCTCTCTCTCTCTCTCTCTCTCTCTCGTCCTGCAAACATTTTTCCCAGTGCAGATTTTGGGAAATCCTTGTTCTTGCCACTTTTTGGCAGACTTAAAACTGAGAACATAAATACTTAATATCATATAAACGGATTACGTTTTTCAAGCAAGCTTTTCATGCATTTTAAGAACGGAAGGGGGAGATTTAGTTAGCGTTTTTAATTCCTTAATTTGCTTAGAAAATTAGAACGTACTGCATTTATGCTGCGTCGAGTTAGTTTTTTCCTTATTATTTTGTTTTTTTTTTTTTATTTTATTTAGTTTTCTCTGTATGTTTGGTGATTTTATTTTGGTATAAGTTTTCTGTAAAAGAAAACTATTGTGCCGGCTTTGTCTGTCCGGCCGCATTTTTTTCTTTCCGCACTTTATTCTGTCCGCACTTTATTCTGTCCGCCCTCAGATCTTAAAAACTACTGAGGCTAGAGGGCTGCGAATTGCTATGTTGATCATCCACCTTCCAATCATCAAACATACCAAATTGCAGCCCTCTAGCCTCAGTAGTTTTTATTTTATTTAAGGTTAAAGTTAGCCATAATCGTGCTTCTGGCAACGATATAGGATAGGCCACCACCGGACCGTGGTTAAAGTTTCATGGGCCGCGGTTCATACAGCATTATACCGAGACCACCGAAAGATAGATCCATTTTCGGTGGCCTTGATTGTATGTTGTAGCGGCTGTACAGAAAACTCGATTGCGCCGAAGAAACTTCGGTCCATTTTTTACTTGTTTAATTTCGTTTTTCCGTTTTTCGATGTGAGTGTATTTATAAAATTGTCTGAAATAATTGTAAATAAAACCTTGTAGACCTGAAATTTTCTTAATTTAAATCCCATGTTTGCGTCTTCTCATTTAATCTTTAAAAAACAATGAAAACGATTTTCTTGAAATCTGCTTAAAACTCCCAATTCATGTTCGTTCCAATTCTGTGGAACCGGAAGGGGGCTGGTCCCCTCGAATGTGGCTAACATTCTATTCCTTTTTTTTTCTTTCTTTCTTTTTCTATGGAGTCGAAAACAACCTTGGTCCCTGTTTTCTTGAGACAGCTTCCGTCGTGTCTTAATGAATATAACCGTCGCAGCGGCTGACTCTCAAAGACAAAGTAATGAAATTTGATTACCTGTTACGGTAATTCGGCGGGTCGGGTCGCTGGCCGGAAAGTCATTTGGGAGGAGCAGTCGGCCGGAGTAAAAGGTCTTTAGTGTCAGTGAAAGTTGCTCCGGAGATAAATAAATAGTAGGAGAGAGAGAGAGAGAGAGAGAGAGAGAGAGAGAGAGAGAGAGAGAGAGAGAGAGAGAGAGAGATAGTAAAACTTACTTGGCAATATGGTTGTAAACATACATACACGTATACACCACTTTTCTGGTTTTCTCATTGTACATTTCCTCCCTTGGGCGTTTGCGCATGCGCGCACGGAATCTTAATGTTGTTCAACATGAACGATTTCAGAGGGAGAGAAACCGACTTAGTTCAGCCTCCTAGCTGTGTAGCGCGTGGAAATAAGCTTTCGTTGGGCTGGTATGCAGGGTTACACGAAGGGGAACAGGGCAGCTGCGGAGTCGTACATTGCCCTTGACTCCTCCCAAAATATGTACTCTTCATTGTTCCTATAAAGAAACCATCCACGTATAAGGCTTATATCAGTGCCAAGGAAGTTTGGCCTAACGTGAACAAGAGTCAAGAACTGAAAATGAAAGCCAACAGTAAGAGAATGGTATTATACGAGCTCTGAGCTAAAGACAAGTGTAACTTTGACTTATACATATTCTACACAAAGCTTTTTAATGCAGGTTGGCTAGGGAAGCAGAGTGTTGTACTGTAATGTTTACAGGACAAATATGACATTACTACATTGCAATAGAAATCAAGCGTTTAAACCCTGAAAAAAAGGTCTATTTCACTTCATGGCAGACCTATGAATGAATTGCTTGGGGAATAGAATCCAACAGAAAGAAATGCGATTTTAGGGGAAATAGGATTTTATCACTAGTTTTAATCAGATTGACAAAAGTCTTTGATGGAAAAATATAGAATTTTTATTGTTTAGCCTTGGCCCAGTGCTTGTTTTTCAGAGCTAGGTTTCAGTTTAGAGTTTTTTTGTCTCATTTGGAAAGTGAGACGGTCGGATTTTTTTTTTTTTTTGTAAACTGTTTTGTAATGTTGTTGTGTTGTTGATAATTAGTATCTAATTTTTGGTTTTCGCTAAACTAAATTTAGATTGTTTAAAAGAGTTACAGATGCGTACATGTTAAATTTTTTTTTTCGCCCTGATAATTAAAAAGTGAATCGATGTAATGTATGATAGTTTTCATTGGGTTCTCTGTAACTGAGATGCCTACATTCGCAGCTGAAATACATAAGCATAAAATCTTATCTTTTCCAATTTCCTGTTGTTGGGTAATAACCCGAAGCAACAACATCCCTTGCGAAAGACAGAGAATACACAAGAAAGAGGGATATTGACAACTCAAGCAATTTTATGCCCAGATGAAAACAGATGGTTTCGATATATATAAATGCTGATTGTAAAACTTAGTCGTCTGGCAATTCCGAGTAGCCCAGACTTTTATAAATATATTTTTCCGCATCTTGTTTCCAACGAATTTCCGTGCATGTAATTTTTCTGTGCCCTTTTTCTAAGTAATGGTTCTAATATTTTTGAACCGTTTTAGGACTTTTCCACATTACTTGTATGATTGTGGTAGTAACTAACTTCTGGGAATTTCTTGACTTGGTAGACATTTATATATAATACTTATATATATACAGTATATAGTATATATATATATATATATATATATATATATATATATATATATATAATTTATATATATATATGTGTGTGTGTGTATATATATATATATATATATTTATATTTTATATAATACATACATACATACATACATACATATATATACATACATACATACATATTCGATCTCTGTTACTTTCACTTCCTAATCACTTTTCCTTTCACATTGAGGGCGTATTGCCAGAGCATGTTACGTGTCGTATTTATTAAGATGAAGAGAGCGGAGAATAGGTCAGAGAAAGGCTGGGGACAACAATAAACCCTTTTGGGGAGAAAAGGGGACCAATGAATAAAGGATAACCAATCAGTTGGGGAGGGTTTTATCCCTATAGTTCTCCCTGAAGAGACGGAATGCTGAAAAGCAAAGCGCCGTCCAGGAGAGGGATGGGGATATTCCCCATGGGAAGGGGGAATAGGTTAGCAAGGGACGAGGGGGGCGGGGCGTTGAAGTCCATGTTGGTTTTGATTTCAAAACCCTCGTCCGTCGTGGGGAGGGGGTGGGGTTTGGTATGGGGCTTGTAGGCTTTGATTTCAAATCCCTGTACCCACGCCCCCTTTTTTTACAATAGTTTTATTTTTAAGCGAAGTGGAATATGAGGTTTTTGTCGATTATTTTCTTCTTTTAAATACATGGTTTAGATTATTCTTTTATTTACATTAAACTTTATTAAATATCTGATGCTTCTGCTTTAAACAAGTAGATATTTATATGAATTTTTCCTTTACCCTAAAGAAAAAATAGCTGAATACCAGGCAATATTAATTATGTATAAAATGCATCCATTCGCGACCTGCACTGCGTGAATTAAAAAATTGCGCAATTTATCAAAATACGCGAAATTTTATCGAAAATAAAAATTTGGCGATTTTTATTTTCCCTTTCAGTGCATCAGATTAATTGGTCGTTCCTTATGTTGTTCCTCCCTTTATTGCCTTGTCGCCTCTCTGGATAAGATAAATGGGATTACTGTTTACAAAGCGCTGTTGTATTTCCAAACAAGTAAAAACACTTGTTGGCCCTGTGTGTGCGTGTGTACACATACGCGAATCTAGGACACAGTGTGGGCTAAGATTTGGCGTAGGGGAAAAATTATGTAAGAATTTATTGGGCAGAATTAATAATGCGTCCTGTCATAAGTTGCATGTTTAAACATAAGGTGAAAGTAAATGCAATAATTTGCTAGTATGATAGAGAGAGAGAGAGAGAGAGAGAGAGAGAGAGAGAGAGAGAGAGAGAGAGAGAGAGCGCATCTATTATAGGTTACAAGTATTTAGAATAAGTTGCATATTCAGTTAAGTATCACAGTAATTTACCAGGCCGTGTGAAAGAGGGAGAAATATTTTGTAGGACAAGAGAGAGAGATAGAGAGAGATGGGGGGAGAAAATATTTCCGTACTGTGTTATAGATATTTAAACTTCTAAATTAACAGTTTCAATAGAGGGCGACAATTAATGCCTTAACGAGAGAGAGAGAGAGAGAGAGAGAGAGAGAGATGGATAGGAAAATATTACTGTATTATAGATATTTTAACTTCTAAATTAACAGTTTCAAGAGAGGGCCACAATAAATTCCTTAACGAGGAAGAGAGAGAGAGAGAGAGAGAGAGAGAGAGAGAGAGAGAGAGATGGGTAGAAAAATATCACTGTGTTACGGATATTTAAACTTCTAAATAAACAATTTCAAGAGAGGGCCACAACAAATGCCTGCCTTAACGAGAGAGAGAGAGAGAGAGAGAGAGAGAGAGAGAGAGAGAGAGAGAGAGAGAGAGAGAGAGAGAGAGAGAGAGAACGTAACACCCGTTATTGTTCACAGATAATTAAACTTCCAAGTATTCTGTTTCAACAGTCGTGTTATAGAGGTAGTAATATGCAGAGGTATTATTATAGGTTTTAACCCCTTTTCTATAGACAGCATAAATAAACACTCTAAAATAAGTGGATTCCCATTCAGCCCTCCATGTTCAGATCACTCTTTTGAATGCAGTCCTTATGACCAAAGATGCTCTGTTTTTCTATCATCCATTCTTTCATACGGGTTCTGCACACGTCGGGGCCATCGACGCTGGCTTTCGTCTGTCGTCGGCAGAAATAAAGAATGAAAAGATGCTGATGGTAGACCATCACGACCTTAATACTGTCTTTTTATGCCGAGCTTCCGACCCCTCTCATTGTAATGATAATGGTTAATTTGTAAAGGCCATTACCTTTCCGAGGGGATGGGAACGACCGAACGAGGAGGCATTAGGAGTCGACACGTGTTTGTATTATTGCATGGGATTTCATTAGCTTTTGATGCAAGGGTTCTCCTAATTGTTCCGGCTTCACCTCCTCCCAGGAGGGAAAATGCCTTTGAGTTTATTCCGTTGTGCAGTCACAAACGATTCAGCGAAAGCACGGGGGATTTGCACTGGTCGCGGAATATGGTTCCTGAGTTGGCAGAATGTGTCGAAAGTAACAAAGTACAAAGTTACTATTATTTTATGCATTTTATGCAAGCAAACGCACAAATCACATTTCGCAGACACACATATATGCATACATATATATATATTTATATATATATATATATATATATATATTATATATATATATAATATTATTATATATATATATATATATTTATATATATATGTATATAATGTATTTTGTATGTATGTATGTATGTATAATTAGTAAAATTTTATTCTCAAGGCAGAATTTGTTATATTAATTTTAACACATGCAGCATAAGTTTTCAGTATAAGAGTGCAAGTTTTCATCCAATATCCTCAATTTATTTATTTTTTCCCTCAAATTTCTTTTTCTGCCAACTTTTTTTCATCCTACTGAAATATCAAACTTAATTTATTTTCTCTGAATCATTGTGATTTTGGTAATGACACTAGATCATTTAAGATATGTTTGTTTGGATATTATGCGGCCAGTCAGGCTTATTTCAACAGTCTAAATTGTTCCTGGCTCTAATCAGTTCATAGTCTTTGTAGAAGGGTACGTTTTAAAACTCATATAAAGATCATGTTTTTTTTTTTTTTGTAGAAGAGTACGTTTTAAAACTCATATAAAGATCATGTTTTTTCTCTTATTTGAATGAATGCATTTGAACCATAAACAATAGGCAATGATTTTTCTCTTTTTCTAGTTCAGACCATTAGCTTAACAGTGAATAGCGATTGGTTAAAAATTAAGATTAATTACAAAATGTGGAGTATTTATATAACAATTTTATCGGAATTGACGCCTTTATATTGATAATTGGTCAATTTAAAACTTAATGTATACTTTGCTATTGCACATTAATGCTTTAGAAAGAAAATACATTTTAGTTTTTCCTCTGAATAGTCCACTGACCTTGTGGTTTCGTCGAAAGAGCTAAGCATCTTAGAGTCTTATTATTGTAGGTTTGGAGGACATTGTCAGAAGTGGTCTTTTCATAAGGGAGTTTAGAGGTTCTATGAAGGTAAAAGAATCGATAACTCAAGTATGGAGACAAGGTAATGCTGGAATTAGCCTCAAACCGAGTCAAGCTTGTTACTTGTTGAACAAAATTTTAGAAAGAATTTTTACTTAACAGTTTTGTCTGACGAATGAAGTACGATTTTTTTTTTTAAAATTGCAGATAAAGAAATATCTACACTTGTTTACTTTTGCATGTTCTTCTGAAAGGCTTTGCAATTACTTTTATTTTTTACTGTTGTATTTTTACTGTTTTTGTTTATGATAATTTAAAATACAGTTTTATGAATTTTATGTTCGCGTTTCTTAGTGAAGATTTGCCATTGAAGAATAATAATTTATTTTTGACAGAATTTTCGGATGATTAATAATGCAGGTCCCATTGCTAGGTATCCAATTGGTTCTAGCCACGTAAAATAAATAATCCTTAGCCCTATAGAGCTGTTAATCAGCTCAGTGGTCTGGTTAATAATAATATACTTAACTTATGAATTTTGATGTTTCCTATAAAGATTTGATTTGATATTAATGATGATGATGATGATGATGATGATAATTATGATTATTATTATTATTATTATTATTATTATTATTATTATTATTATTATTATTATTTTATTTTCATCTGTACTGAAGTTTTATTCACGTGAATATTGACTCATAGAAAATAATCCGTTTACAAAAATTTTTTTTCGACCCACATTGGCCCTTGCCAAAACTCCTTGAAGACGACCCCCGATCAAGGATAACTAACGTCCATCTTGAGTAATTGCAGAAGTTAACCTCGGCAAGAATTCGGCGAACGAGTGTGATTGGTCCTACCAAAGAATGTCACGTTCAAGCGGTCTCATCGTATGTTTTCTTGCAGGAGTGAATGTACGTTAAGCTTTTGCGTAGTCATTTCTCTATATATATATATATATATATATATATATATATATATATATATATATATATATATATATATATATATATATATATATATATATATATATATATGTGTGTGTGTGTTTGTTTATATATATATACATATATATATATATATATATATATATATATATATATATATATATATATATATATATATATATATATATATATATATAACTTCTATGCATATTGTTCATGTATTATTTTAGAGGGCAAAATGTTAAACCACACTATTCCAGGAAGTATAGAGGCGTCTGTCTACATATTATTTTTATTTGTCCAAGTTAACGAACATATAAATATGTTGTTTGGTAGATGAAATGGATTTATTGCCATCGACAAAATTTACGACGGAGATGAAACACGCTTTTTGCCTTCCTCTTTTTCATTACCTTTTTCGCAGAGGTGATTATGAGTTTTGATTTAGTGTATACAGAAAACGCACCAATATTTCTCATATATTCATTTTCATTCGAGTCACAAGAGTAACGTAAAAAAAATCAGTGATCACATCAATTGTTTTTAGGATACTTAGTGTATAGAACCCTGAATATAATGATGAATCATGTGTTATTAGGAATACAGGCAAGAAATTTAAGTATCCAAATACTGTAAATATTTTGGTAAAAGAAAAGACTTTATGGTGCTAACACTCTTATATTTTCATATTATAACAACATTAAAGTTACTACCTGTCTGTTTAAAAGCTTTAATGTTAATGTGGCATTTAAAGCAATGCTACAAGAAAAAAAAATTGCACCGATAAAAGCACTCCTGATAATACCAAAGAATTTTATGTATATCAAATCCCATGCAATTCATGTGATATTCTATGTTGGTCAAGCATAAATAAAGTATATAAGGTATGCACAAAATTTTGTTTACAAAAAAAAGGAAAAGAAAATCCAATGAAAGAATTCGATATCTTATGCACGTGAATTCATCGTTAGGGTGCCTGCTTGAGTGATCCATTAACCCAGGGTAAGGCGTGCCCTAAATTGCCCTAGTATACAAGGAAAATGAAATGACTGAAAAATAGTTTCATTTAGCGCGGTTTGTCATTTAAAACAACTTCTGACTCCTTACTTTACAAGAGCGTCGTAGAGGCTTGAATATTTGAGGCAGCGGAAGGTTATAAAGAAGATAGACCGTAATATCGCCACCGAATGCCTCGGCTTCGCGGATTATTTTTTAGCACGGAAGTTTTCGTGTAATTTTATCGACGACATTTGGGAAAGCTTTGTGATTTGTCTACATTTTGTACCGGAAAGTATAAGGTGCTTGGAAGTGAACCAGTTTCCTCTCGGACAAAAGTTAAGGAATTGCTTCAGTAATACAAAATCTCGTGTAACTTTGGGCTTTTGATTTACAGACATGACTTGGAAACTTATTTACTCTGAGATGTTTCCGACGAAGTGTCTGGTAAGTGAGTCGGATAATCTTTTCTTTCATTTTGTCTTCATTTGCAACTGAATTACATCTGTACTGTATGTTTCCTGTAACCTAATATGTACATTTACTTTGAGATTTTTCATTTTGTTCTGCCTTCATTTGCGTCTGAATTATCTCTGTACTGTGTGTATCCTGTAACCTAATATGTACATTTTTCCGACCAAGTGCAATGATAAGTGGCTAGGATACCCTTTCCTTTTATTTTGCCTTCATTTGCATCTGAATTCTCTCTGTACTTTTTTTTTATGTATCCCGTAACCTTATATGTACGTGCATGTTTGTACACCATAAGCCGAATTTTACGCACCATGTCATCATGCACTCCCTCGTTTGGTTGTCATTGTCACACTCGTATAACTCCGGCCAGAGGCGGAGGAGGAGGAGAGTCGACCGTGAATACGAAAATGGAAGTTGCAGACGAGTGTGTGAGTCTCCTCTCCTGGTAGGAAGGTGAATGGAGGTGAGGGTAATGGCCATTCAAGTAAGGTAGTTAGGTTTATGGGGCTATTAAGTCTCGGCAAATGGTTATTAAGGGATACGATTGCGGGAGCCATCATCCGTGGACGCCTGGCTCTTACAAATGACCACACGTCCTAGCCTTGTGGACGGAGTTGAAAAGAGAGAGAGAGAAAAAAAGGGCAGAAACACATCACCGAAATCATGCTCGTTATACCCGTAGTGGTAAATCATGGTGATGATTTGGAACGGTTTCGTTTTGGGTTATGTACAGCGCTGAGGCTTTTGGACTAATTACCGGGTTTAATGGTAATGATGATAGCAATAACAAATTCAGTAATACGTTAGTGCTAATTATCTTGTTTTTCCTCGTTATGCATTTTTTGTGGAGATATGTAATTTTTTGTTACGGCGTAGAATGATCTGATGATGTTGATATTTTTGTCTGGGGGTCAAATGTGTTTGCTTTAATGTTGTAAATTCTTTCAAAATTTTCACTTCCTAATATTTTGGTCTAATCATTGGTATGTTCATTATTAAAATTGTGGAAATTTAGATACAGTATTACGCATTCACCCGTGTCTAGTTCTATGTTTGCTTGTGTGTCTGCTTGTCCACACGATATCCTTGAAATTTACTGATTGTCGTCGATGATTTGTTATGGAAAGAGGGACTAACGGCCAAGGAAGAGTTGACTTGATTTCAAGATGAATCCGGACGGGTATACAGATAGATTTATACACACACACACACACACACACACACACACACACACACACATATTTATATATTTATTTATATATATATATATATATATATATATATATATATATATATATATTATACTGTATATATATTTACTATCAGGTTTAACGTAGTTTTTTCTTGATATTTTGCTCTTAAGGAAATTGCTTTCATTTTATATTAATAAAGTTTAAATTAAGTTACTAGTTTCCTTAAATTAAGTTTAGTTTTAAGGTTAAATTTAAGTTTTTTTGTGAAGGGTTTGTTTTTAGCCTTCAGCTGTTTTGGAAGTGCTGTTTCTCCTCCTCCCCGCCAGGTGTTTAAGTGATAGTGCTATTTTTGACGCTCTTTATATTTTTATTTTTGGGCGTGTGACGTGGACCCAAAGTGTCGCCAGAGGAGGGGTGTGTATCTTGGGAGTTCGTTAGTGGAGCGAGCCACAATATTGTTGCAGACTGCTTGGTTGGAGACGTTGTGACCGTATTCTTGAGTGTCAAAACTTGCACTCCTTCGGCTTCTGTTTGGATTTCTCCAAGGACCAACATAGCCTTGGTATATCAGAGGTGTCCTCTGATTAGTGGATCTTCGCTATTTTGTTCCGCTTCCTGACATGGCTCAGGGAGTCTCCTGGATCTACACATTTGTCTCCAGCAGCTGCACTGTGGGTTTCGCAAACCCGTGAGGTGGCCAGTAGGGTGGATATCACCAGGTAATGTGCCGTTTATTGTTTGTCCTGGATATTTTGTGGGCAATTGCTACAACACTAGTGCGTGTGTTCATGAGGATTACAGCAGGACACCTTTTGATTGGCCCCTCATCTTCGGAGTGAGAGCTTAGATACAGCTCCGTGTTTTCCTCGTGCGTCGTAACTGCTTTCTTCGGGGCGTGACAGCTCTGAAATGTTATTACAACTATTTCAGGTGTAATTTATATTATTTTAAGTGTTCATATCCGTTGCGTTTGTTTGTCTTTTGTAAGTTTGTTTGGAGGCATTGCTTTCCCAACTTATTATAACTATCTTTGTGTTTAGCTTTATAAAGTTAGGTAGGAGATTTAAGGTTTTATTTTCTTGTTTTATGATCTTCTCCTTCCTTCTTCCTTTAGTATAATTTTAGGTAGAGGTTAATGATTAATAGCCGGCTTTTCTTTTACAATATAAATTTTGATTACCCATGTAATAGTCTATGTTAGGGAATTAGTATTTAGCTTTAGGAGTATTACGTGAACAGTAGTCATTTATTAAGTGCTAAAAATTGTTTGTACTTTTGTTGGAAGTAATTTCCTAAGGGAAAATTTGTTGTGTTCAATTTCAGTTCTTTGTGTAATAAATATTGTTAAAGTTTTTCTTTCGTTTTTTCATTGTTGCCTGGTTGATATTTCTGTCTGTGTCTGAAAACGTCTACTCCAGAGCCCATGTCTTTTCTGTATTGAGCCTGGAAGTTATGGTCTCAGCAAAAAGAGCTGTAACATATGTGGCGACCTTGCCAGATTCTGTAAAAGACACAGTCAGTATATTGACCGGTAATTTTGGCAGCGGAGACTAATTTGGCAATATTTATTTCTGTAGTAAGATACCTGACCCCGTAGTAAATATGGATGATTTTGAGTTTTCACCTGCTGAATTTTTGGGATCGGCAGATTGCCTGAGGTATTTGTCGGTGTTAAACAAAGCCTATTTGGTTAGTTGTGCGAGGTACTTGAATATTCTTAGGAGTACAGATACTGTAAACAAATTTTGAGTTTAGTTAGGCAAAAGGTAGATCAGGAGTTTGGTGAGGCTATGAATTTGGTAAATGTAAATGAGAGTGAGAATGAAAGTGGAATTTTGAGAACACATCAGTTTCAGGTGAGGAAGTGAGCATTGCTGCAGGTTTGACTTTGTTCGAAGATCCTCCTCGTACAGGGATTTTGTTTTGAAGGACCTGTTAACCCTACTTATGATCGTTCTAATAATCCTTTTGTTTCTGATGAAGCTGTGGAAGAAAATGTACCTTTTGTATGGAGTCTAAAGAGGCTTTTGAGTTCAAACTGATAAGTAAGAGAATCGAATTAAGAAAAGTAGAGTTTGAAGAGGCTGAGAGGGGGAAGGGAGCATGAATTAAAAATGGCTCAGATAAAGTTGGAAATGGCAAGGTTGACAGGAAGTGGTAACTTGGTTAGCTCCCCTAATCCCATGTTTAGCGAGAGGTTTAACATGAGTGCGGTACTCAAATTGTGCTGGTTTTTGACGAGGCAAATGTCCCAGAATTCTTTAGGGCATTGAGAGGGTAGCGTCTCGATTGTCTTGGCCCGCTGACATGTGGACCTTGCTTATCCAGTGTAGGTTGGTGGGCAAAGCTATAAAGCTGGTATACAATGCTTTGGACGATTCGGTGGCTAGGACTATCATAGGGTTAAGTCCATAGTTTTGAAAGCGTATGATTTGGTGCCTGAGGCCTACCGGCTTAAATTTAGAAATTCGGTTAAAACTCCAACTATATCTTTTGTGGAGTTTGCTCGAATGAAGAGGAACAGTTTTACGAGTGGTTGAAGAGTAGGCAGGTAATTTCGGTAGGTGCTCTGAAAGAATTGATCCTCCTGGAAGAGTTAAGAAAGCCTGCGGGAGAGAATTGAGGTGCATTTAGAAGAGGTTAAGGCTGACACTTTAGATCGTGCAGCCCAAATTGCAGACGAGTTTGTGCTAACCCATAAATCAGAGTCTAGGGATTTCCAAGCACGAAGTCATAATAATCCTGATCCCAGGTCACCTGATAACAGTAATAATAATCGACTTTCTTCCAGGAATTCTAATAATCCATCATTTAGGAATAATAATAGTAATTTATCTTTTAACAGGAACCAAAACAATGTTGGATTTTTTCAATCAAAATAAGGGTTCAAGAAATTTGGTGTCTCAGGGTTCCAGGGTGATTAGTAATTCCCAAAATAATAATAATGGTAATAGGGGTAATTTTGTAAATTTTAATAACAGGAATTTCAATGATAATAGGAATTTACGTGATGTAACTTGTTACTGGTGCAATAAGGTTGGTCACGTTCAGGCTCAATGTAACGCTCAGAAGGAAATACCTTCAGCAGAATAACAATTCGTATAGTCCTGTGTCTCTGGTTGCAAATGGCCCTGTAAAGTCTCCTGTTTTTGTTTGGAGCCGAATGATGCCTGTAAGAATAGGATTGGTAATAATGTTAGTGGTAAGGACGGTGTTGTGAAACCCGATGATGGAAATTTGTGACTCAAGTATAATAAGTATATTTGGCCTGGTAAAATTGTAAATGATGATAAGGTTTGCTCGGTAAGATTTTTAAGAGATACGGGGTCCTTTCGTTCTCTTATTTTGAAGCAGTCGCTTAGGGATTTGATTAAACCTACTGGTAATTTTGTGATATTAAGTGGTTTCAAACACTGTATTATCAGCTCCATTGGTGAAGGCCAGGTTAGTTTTTCCTGGACGACAGGGTAACTGAATTAGCGGTTGTGGATATACTTCCTGTACCAAATATTGATGGTATACTGGGTAATGATATGTTGGATGAAAAGGTAATGAATTATTCCAATTCTCTCGATACATGCCTACCCTGCAGCTGTGACTGCCCGTGCTGTGGCAAGGGCTGGTGATTTAATTAGCAATGACACTGAAGGTGATCTAAGGTTATGTAATTTGGATGTAGAAGTAGAGATACCCGGGTCCGTAGAAGATAGTTGTAATGTTAGTAGTAGTTGTGATATTCCATTTATGAAACCTGATTGGGATAGACATGTTTTGTAAAAGCCCCAGAAGGAAGAGTTCAACTTTGAATTGGGTGATGAGTCTGATCTAACAAGACCTAAGTTTGTTTTAATTAGGGTTTATTATATAGGGTGAGTCGTCCTTCTGTGGATGATTTGGATCAAACCTCAAGACTTGAGCAAATTGTAGTACCTTCCAGATTTCATGAATTTATTTTAAATATGTCTCATTGTGATTCCTTTGCAGGTCATTTTGGAGTGGGGAAAACTTTAAGAAATTGGCAGAGAATTATTGGTGGCCTGGTATGAAATCATCGGTAAAGAAATTTGTGAAAAGCTGTGAAATATGTCAAGTGATGGGTAAACCCAACCAACTGATTCCTAAAGCTCCTTTAAATCCAATACCAGCTATTGGGGAACCATTTTCGAGCTGGTCATTGACGTGGTTGGGCCTTTGCTCAAAAACAAAAACTGAGTTTATGTATATTTTAACTATTATGGATCGAGCTTCTAGGTTCCCAGAGGCCTTTCCATTGAGGAGTATAACGTCTAAAAATTGTGTTTGATAAACTGGTTGAATATTTTTCTAGGTATGGTCTCCTCGTGTTATTCAGACCCGATTGTGGTACGAATTTCACGAGTAAGGTATTTAGTAAATGTGCTGAACTGGCCATTCAGCACATTACCAGCGTACCTTATCATCCGGAGAGTCAAGGGGTGGTGGAGAGGTTTCACCAGACCCTTAAAACAATTATAAAGAAGTATTGTTATGGAAAAGGAAACGAGTGGATAAGGCTCTCCCATTCGCCCTTTTTGCTATTCGTAATCACCCAAATGTCTACAGGTGTAGCCCTTTTGAGTTAATTTTTGGGCATAAGATACGGGGTCCGTTGGAGGTTCTGGGTGAAATTCTTAGGTCCGAGCAAAAGGAAAATGAAAATTGGTGAATTTATGGATGGTTTGAGAAATAGGTTGAATATGGCTTGGGAGTTTGCCAAGGAAAACTTAAGTTCTTCCCAGGTTAGAATGAAGCAAAATTTTTGATAGGAAGACTAAAACCCGTTCTTTTGAGCTGGGTGAATTGGTATTGGTTCTCAGCATGGACCCTGATAATTTTTTAGAGCCTAGGTATAAGGGTCCATGGAAGGTTTTACGTAAATTATCTGATGTTAATTATGAGATTGAAGCTCCAGGAACTCAGCGTAAGTGTAAGGTGTTCCATATTAATAGATTAAAATCTTATCACTGTAAAAATGTAGACCTCTGGCTATTGTATATGAAGAACCTGTAGTTGTAGATACATCTGTGTCTCAGTAGATGATTTTGATGATTTATTAGGTCAGGTACCTTCAGATGCTTTGTTGGATAATCTGCAAAGTTTTGATGGTCTTAAAGAAGGGTTAAAGCATTTGAAGGGTACTCAGAAAAAGGATATGTTAAATCTAATTCATTCGTTTTCAGATGTGTTTAGGATTCACCGGGTCAAACTAATTTGTTGGTTCATGATGTGGATGTGGGAAATGCCACTCCCTGTAAAGCAAAGTCCTTACAGGTTGAACCCCACCAAGCAGGATATTGTAGAAAAGAAATAAAGTATATGGTAGATCACGACCTCATTCAGCCTTCCGGTCAGTCCATGGAGTTCACCCATTGTGTTGGTTAAGAAGTCGGATGGAAACTTCGGATGTGCGTGGACTACCGTAAGGTGAATGTTCACCAAAAGTGATTCTTTCCACTTCCTAGGATTGATGACTGCCTTGATCGAATTGGGTCTGCCAAATTTATTTCCAAGTTAGATTTGTTAAGGGTTATTGGCAGGTCCCTTTGTCTGATCGGGCCCGAGAAATTTCTGCATTTGTAACACCTTTTGGGTTATATGAGTGCAAAGTAATGCCATTTGGTATGAAAAATGCGGCATGCACTTTTCAAAGGTTAATGAATAGAGTGATTTGCGGTCTAGATGGTACTGCTATTTATATAGATGATTTAGTAGTTTATAGTGATGACTGGGACCACACATTTTGCAGTTAAGGAAAGTTTTGAATGCATTGAGAAATGCAGGTCTCGTGGTAAATCTTGGGAAATGTGAATTTGGGAAAGCAAAGGTAATTTATCTGGGACATGAAGTCGGTTTGGGTCAAGTAGCCCCAAAGCAAGCGAACCTTGAGGCTATTATGAACCTTAAGAGTCCTGTTAATATACGGGAGGTCAGAAGAATTTTAGGTATGACTGGGTATTACAGAAGGTTCATTAGAAATTTCGCTGACCTTGCTCAACCTTTGACCCAGCTTTTAGAAAAGGGTCGTAAGTTTCTTTGGACGACTCAGTGTGAGGAATCATTTTAACAGTTTAAAATCTATACTAATGACTAACCCATTCTATCCTCCCAAATTTTCAGAAACCGTTCATTGTGGCTGTTGACGCCAGTGATGTGGGAATTGGAGGAGTGTTATTTCAGCGTGGAGAAGATGGGGAAGTTCATCCCACGTCTTACTTCAGTCGGAAGTTGATGGCGGCCGAAAAGAGATATTCGACCATTGAGAAAGAAGCCCTGGCTTTGGTCCGAACACTGATTCATTTTAAGCCTTATATAACTAATTTTGCTTTTCCCATACAGGTATGGACGGACCATAATCCTTTGGTTTTCATCGAGCGTATGAAGGGGGCTAACCAAAGAATCCTTCGCTGGGCCTTGCAATTACAAGAGTTTAATTTGGACATCAGGCACGTGAAAGGTTCCGAAAATAAGATACCTGATGCCCTTTCTCGAGGTTGAGTTGATCAGGGTTGTGGGGTGTGCTGAAGTCACTAATTGTCGTCCGGTCCAGCCATCATTATTTTTACGCTATGAAGACTGGAGGGGATGAGACTAGCCCACAGCTCGTAGCCATATTGGATGACACCCCTCTTGTATATTTTGGTTTGTATGTCTACATGAGCATTAAGTTTTTCTCAGCTTTTATTATTTTTATGCTATAAATGCTGAGTGTTGCGAGTCTAGCACAGAGCTTGTAACTGATATAACTTGCTCGAGGGTTGGTTTGAATTTTTCTGAGCTCATGTCTCCTGCCCCAACTCAACTCTCTTCAAACGCATATGTTGGACAATACATTACTTAAACTTGTACCTTTAATGTTGTTTTTTTTGGTCTGATACTTAATTTTTCTTTTTCAGCTTTAGAAGTTGTCATTTTGGTATCTAGTTTGATTGTAGCCTAATAATATTTCTTGCAGGTTTTGTATGAAAGTGTGTTGACTGGAATGGCTTGTATGAGTTTAGCTTAGTTTTATGAAATGGTCGATTTAATGCAGGTGATGGTTAGGATTTATGGTAAAATGTTATTAGCAGTGTTGATGTTGGTCATTTTCCTTTTAGGAACACATTTTTGATTTAAGTTGTTTGTGGAATTATATAATTAAAAATTTCTTTTTAAATAAATTTTTTTCGGGGAGGAAGGTATCAGGTTTAACGTAGTTTTTTTTCTTGATATTTTGCTCTTAAGGAAATTGCTTTCATTTTATATTAATAAAGTTTAAATTAAGTTACTAGTTTCCTTAAATTAAGTTTAGTTTTAAGGTTAAATTTAAGTTTTTTTGTGAAGGGTTTGTTTTTAGCCTTCAGCTGTTTTTGGAAGTGCTGTTTCTCCTCCTCCCGCCAGGTGTTTTAAGTGATAGTGCTATTTTTGACGCTCTTTATATTTTTATTTTTGGGCGTGTGACGTGGACCCAAAGTGTCGTCAGAGGAGGGGTGTGTATCTTGGGGAGTTCGGGTTAGTGGAGCGAGCCACAATATTGTTGCAGACTGCTTGGTTGGAGACGTTGTGACCGTATTCTTGAGTGTCAAAACTTGCACTCCTTCGGCTTCTGTTTGGATTTCTCCAAGGACCAACATAGCCTTGGTATATCAGAGGTGTCCTCTGATTAGTGGATCTTCGCTATTTTGTTCCGCTTCCTGACATGGCTCAGGGAGTCTCCTGGATCTACACATTTGTCTCCAGCAGCTGCACTGTGGGTTTCTGCAAACCCGTGAGGTGGCCAGTAGGGTGGATATCACCAGGTAATGTGCCGTTTATTGTTTGCCCTGGATATTTTGTGGGCAATTGCTACAACACTAGTGCGTGTGTTCATGAGGATTACAGCAGGACACCTTTTGATTGGCCCCTCATCTTCGGAGTGAGAGCTTAGATACAGCCCGTGTTTTCCTCGTGCGTCGTAACTGCTTTCTTCCGGGCGTGACAGCTCTGAAATGTTATTACAACTATTTCAGTGTGTAATTTATATTATTTTAAGTGTTCATATCCGTTGCGTTTGTTTGTCTTTTTTGTAAGTTTGTTTGGAGGCATTGCTTTCCCAACTTATTATAACTATCTTTGTGTTTAGCTTTATAAAAGTTAGGTAGGAGATTTAAGGTTTTATTTCTTGTTTTATGATCTTCTCCTTCCTTCTTCCTTTAGTATAATTTAGGTAGAGGTTAATGATTAATAGCCGGCTTTTCTTTACAATATAAATTTTGATTACCTACGTAATAGTCTATGTTAGGGAATTAGTATTTATTTTTAGGAGTATTACGTGAACAGTAGTCATTTATTAAGTGCTAAAATTGTTTGTACTTTTGTTGAAGTAATTTCCTTAAGGAAAATTTGTTGTGTTCAATTTCAGTTCTTTGTGTAATAAATATTGTTAAGTTTTCTTTCGTTTTTTCATTGTTGCCTGGTTGATATTTCTGTCTGTGTCTGAAAACGTCTACTCCAGAGCCCATGTCTTTTCTGTATTGAGCCTGGAAGTTATGGTCTCAGCAAAAGAGCCGTAACACACACATATATAAATTTGAGAGGCTTTTGTTCTGAAATGTGTTTTCTATAAGTCCTTTTCATAAAGATTTTTTTGTATATAAATTTGAGAGGTTTTTGTTCTGAAGTGGGTTTTCTATAAGTCCTTTTCATATAGATTTTTTTTTATATATAATTTTGAGAGGCTTTTGTTCTGAAGTGTGTTTTCTATAAGTCCATTTTCATACATATTTTTTTTATATATAAATTTGAGAGGCTTGTGTTCTGAAGTGTGTTTTCCAGAAGTCCTTTTCATACATTTTTAATATATATAAATTTGAGAGGCTTGTTGTTCTGAAGTGTGTTTTCTATTAGTCCTGTTCATGCCTTTAGCTTTTGTTCGGAATGTGTATGCCTCCCCGTTTCTGTTTCCATCGTTTTGCTATTTCTACAAGCTTGCGTTAGATTTAAGAGGAAAACATTAAAGCAATTCACCAATGTGTCTTGAGTTAGATGCAAGGGCGGGCACCGAGTTGTCTTTCTGCTTATGTCGGCTTCGAAAGTGGTATGGGTTTTTTGTCAAGGCATATTTCCCGTCGCAGATTCCTGAGATGCCCCGTTTTTTTTGGCCATGCCCCCAGGTTAGGTTAGGTTAGGTTAGAATAGTGGCTCGCAAGTTATGTGGGTGTGGGAAGCTTAATGAGATTATTTTCAACAAAATTCTCTGATTAGTTTTTAAGATACGGCTCCCCGCTTTTTTCAGGGAAAGGTCCCGGCAGTCGGTTACATCTTGGGAAAATGCTTCCCGCTCTCCCAGGTGATTACACTTACCTTATAGTGGCGTGAGATAATAACGCTCCATTTCTTTGGCCAATATAGAATCTTTTAAATGAACGTGAACAATTTCATGAAGGTTTTTTTTAACTACATTACAAGTTTTGCAGAGGTCTCCTGAGAGCCTGACCAGCTCTCAGTTGGTGATGCAAGCTGAGCAGGTTATCGAAAAGTGCTTGCATTTGAATATATTTATGCAACGGAATCATTGTGTATGTTGTTTTCGCTTTTATCTTGCTATCCAGTGAAGTAAGCTTTAAAATTCATGATAGGCGCCTTAATGGTAATGATCATCAGTATGTTAGGATCAGCAATGGTTACCAGATTGTCAGCAATGATAATAATAAATGCAGTATTTATAATTAAAAAGAAATGTGCACCCACTTCGGTACTCATAGTCTTAGTTTGTCCACGCTAAAATCCCTAAGTAGACCCAGTAATTCCTAATCTGTGTTCCCTTAATATATAGCTGATGATTTTCTCGTAATAATCCCGCTGTAATAGTATCAGATATGTTGTCTGTGGATGCAGTGAAAAGAATACGGGCACTTGCTAGGCATTCTATGTTCGTGTATTTTTCCTTCGACGGTTCTGTATAGAATACGTTATTGTCATGTAATTATTTTAATGCCTTTAGATTTTGCTGTGATGCATCAATATTTGTCTAATGTCGCATCAGATGATAGTATAAAACGATACAAAGGTTGTAATGAGACACAGTTATGGAAATGTGATTTCTTTAGTGCCTGTATACTTTTTATTATATGTGTGTGAGAGAGAGAGAGAGAGAGAGGGAGAGAGAGAGAGAGACAGAGAGAGAGAGAGAGAGAGAGAGAGAGAGAGAGAGAGAGAGAGAGAGAGAGAGAAAATGTGGGTCGAGGCTGACTCTAAAAAATCATAAAAGTCACTTGACACCAATTCGGCCGAGTTTTATGGTGTGGTCGTCTTGCAACGGAAATTAAAAGGAGTGGCGAGATAAGTCTAGTACGTTGGCCTCCAGTATCGAAAACATCATTTTCTTCATGGAATATAAACCCATCCACCTCCCCCTACATCCATTCCCCAATACGCGTCCTTCCCCTCATCTCCAGTAAACTGATTCTCTCGCCCCTCCCCAATGCTTTTTCCACATCTCATTTTCATCATCATCCCTCCCCTCAACCTCCTCCCTCTCCTCCTCCTCCTCCTCCTCCTCCTCCTCCCTTTATCATGTCTTTTTCCATACCATCTATATCCTTTTTCCCTTTCTCACTCCCCAAGAAATTCCTGCCCTCTGTTTCCTCTTCCCCTACCTTTATTCCTACTACTCCCTCCCTCCCCTCATCCCCTCTTCCATCTGACCCCAATCCCTTCTGTTTCCTTAGCTTATATCCTTCTCTCCCACTCCTCACCCCCCCCCTCCTCCTGCCCCTCTGTCTTCTCTTACCTTTCCCTTAGTTCTCGTTCCCTCTATGTCCTTCCATTCCTCCCCATCCCCTCAGTCCTCTCATCCTCCCTGCCCTGCGTCCCTTTTTTCCATCCCCTCAGTCCTTTCTTCCATTCTGCCATTTATCCTTTCTTCACCTTCCCATAATCCCCATGTGCCTCCTGCCTTCTACCCCGACTTCAGCTCCCCTTAATCCTCTCGTCTGTCCTCCCCTCTATTCCCTTATTCTCACACCACTCCTCCACTTTCCAATCACCTCCCTTCCAACTCCCCCCCCCCTTCAAAAACTCCCTTCCTCTGGCATCTCATAAGTGTAATATAATCACAGGAGAGGCCCAAGGTCATGTTTTGGGGCTCTTTTTATCCCCTGCCCTTGGGGGAAAGGCTGGGGATGGAGGAGATAAGATGAAAACACTGCTAACGAATACTGTCACCTCGCCACATGAAAACTGTCTCATGTTCTCCTAATGAAGCTGCCCTATGGCGTAATGGTGGTGTTGATGCCGGGTCGGATGTATTTTCATACATTATACCTGTCGCATCTTCTCGTCCTCTTTTTAAATGTTATTTTGACGGTGCTCCGTCTGTTTTTTTTGTGTTTTTTTGTTATGTGGTATACTTGTGTCATTTTTAGAGAAATGAACGGATTTACTTATAAAACAAAGAACTTTTTGTTTGTATTAATGGAATTGCATGTTTGATCATTTCTGTATTAATCCCCCTATACTGCTTTCTCTTTCTTGCAAGGTTAAAGGTCAAAGTCCTCCTCCTAGGCCTCGCAAGGCTCATAGGGCCGGTGCTTAACTCGGTTTTTTAGGCCGACAGCCAATGGGATGAGAAGTCCCTTTGCCTAAAACATGTGGCTAGTGTGTCGCTAGGCCCACTGTTTAACCCACTAGCCTGAGGGCTGGTAGTTATTTTCGTACTGAGCCTCTCGAGTTTTCAGGCCCCAGGTTGGGTGGGCCACTCAATATATGCAATGGCGCCATCCCCAAGCCACCAGTGAGCGGCGGGATTTGAACTCTGGTCCTCTCGACTGGTAGGTGAGAACCATACCACTGCGCCACCACGGCATAGAATTTCTTATTATGAGTTGCTACTTCATGGGAAATTGGATAATTTGTGTATAAATATTTACAATATATAGTTATGTGCAAAAAAATTTAAGCATGTCTTGAATATAAGAATAACAAAACATGATAGGATACCTGCAGATGGTTTCGGTTTAAATTTATGAAATAAGCAATATCTTTATCTCCTTTTCTTTCAATGATATGCTTGTGGAATCTTCGAGAGATTTAGAAGATGCTGTGGACCACGTTAAAGATTAAAGTTTAAAGGCAATTTTTAGTGCATATCATACTTAAGGTACAGGTCACACAACGAAATTTTGTATTTAGAGAATTTGATTATTATGCATTGTCCTTATATATATATAAATATATATATATATATATATATATATATATATATATATATATATATATATATATATATATATATTCGTTAAGTTTTCAATAATTTCATTCTAAAGATCATCACATGCCATGCAGAGCCGGCGCATAATCTAAAAGGAAAAGTGGAAAGGGTTTTTTTTTTTTTTGACGAGAATATACGGATTTCCGATGTTTTCTGTTTTTTTGACAAGAATATGCAAACTTGGTGCTTTCCGTTCTGGTCAAGAATATTCAAACTTTATGTTTTCCGCTTTTAACAAACTATCCGAACAGTTTTATTTATTGTTGTCCGTCGAAAATTTTCAGAATAGAGTTTTCCTGTGTAATTCTTCTGAATTTCTTGTATATTTGAAAATGGTATTTAAATATTCTTAGACTGGTTGATATATGGATAAAAACAGATGTTTTTAAATACTTCGGCATACAGTTTTAGTGATTGCATGCCCTGATTCAACACATCAGGTTTGTAGAGACAACACACACACATGTATATATATATTATTATATATATGTGTGTGTATATTACTATATATATATATATATATATATATATATATATATATATATATATATATATATATATATATATATATATATATATATATATATATATTTATATATATATATATATATATATATATACATACATATTATATATATGTGTGTCTGTGTATGTATGTATATACATACGAGTATACTGTTTACAACTGTTAGCAATGGGTAAACAGCGCCAGTAGAAACCGCTTAAAAAATTATAGCTACTGTCTCATACACCTACAGAATGCTCTTCAGCACTTCAACGAACCCCATTGCACACACTGCGCCAGTCTTTGCTATCTTAATTGGTCCATGCTGTCACCTGTGATAGCCATAATTCGTCCATCCTTTCACCTGTGATAACCATAATTGGTCCATCCTATCACCTCTGATAACCATAATTGGTCCATCCTATTACCTGTGATAACCATAACTGGTCCATCCTGTCGCCTGTGATAACCATAATTGGTCCATCCTATCACCTGTGATAACCATAATTGGGCCATCCTGTCACCTCTGATAACCATAATTGGTCCATCCTATCACCTGTGATAACCATAATTGGTCCATCCTGTCACCTTTGATAACCATAATTGGTCCATCCTATCACCTGTTATAACCATAATTGGTCCATCCTATCGCCTGTGATGACCATAATTGGTTCATCCTGTCACCTGTGATAACCATAATTGGTCCATCCTGTCGCCTGTGATAACCATAATTGGTCCATCCTGTCACCTGTGATAACCATAAATGGTCCATCCTATCACCTGTGATAACCATAATTGGTCAATCCTGTCACCTGTGGTAGGCATGTTACTATTTACTCAGTCACACTCACTCTTGGGTCAAGTCAATAGTGCTTTCTGCTTTTAACAAACTCATTCAGCAAATCCTCTTAAGTATTTACTCTGTAGACCGACGGCTGCTTTCACTTCTCGATTTACACTCCTTTTTTTAACAGTAACTTTTTTCATTCACTTTCCAACTTGCAATTTCTTATTTTCCTTAAGATTGTCTCTCGCTACCTTCTCTGTCTCTTTTCTCTCTCTCACTTTCTTGACTACCATAACCGTCACCTAGTATATTTGGACACTAATTTATCTTCTGGTATACACGTAGGTATATATGCATTTATGTATGTATGTGTATATACATACATACATACAAACAGTTAAGATTTGAGGGAATGCTCATCCCTGGAACCAACCGCGTTGATTTTTCTCTCTGTCAAACCGTCTCTCTCCCGTTGTGTTGTGTTGTACACAAAGAGGAACAGCCGCCATTTAGAAATATTTTCGTCTTCCCGAATGGGAGCCGTCAGGACTTGAGGTGCTTAGCGAGAATCTCCAAATCTCCTTGAATTTTGTCGTCCTTATAATTCCTGCAGGACTTATTTTTCCGTCTTTAGCTGTAATTCTCCTTCTCCCTCATGGCTGCCTTTTTATCCAATTTGATTTTCCTCGCCATCTCCTCGAGGCAAAAGCAACCTGTCCATTTTTAACAGTCGAGGAAGAAAAGACGAAAAAGGAGGATGTGGTGGAAGGGGGAAGGGGAGGAGAGGAAGGAAGACGAGGAGGAGGAGGAGGGGAAGGAGTTTTGCAACAGGGAAAAAAAATTTGTTGTCGAGTTGCTTTCCTGGAAGAAGGAAACTTGTCTCCTTAAATCATCTTGATATCGCATCGCTGTTTTTATTTTTAATCTTATTTTTTCCATCCTTGGTTTCTTCCTCGCTTCCCTCTTTAAGAAATATCTTTTCCGGTTTCCCCGAATCTTTAAAACACAAACTTCGTTCATATTTTATTTTTATTGTGCGTTGTTTGAAACCTATTAAACTGTTATATTATAAATTGGCGTTATATTTGTCGTATATGGTATTGATATGATTTTGATATTCTGATATAATTTTTTTGCCGCTGGGGAGGTGTTCCTTTTTGTATTGGCATGGTATTTTTATACTGCAAGTTTAATACATCTTTTCTTATTGAGAGAACCGAGACGGGAATACTGTTTTCATGATGTCCAAACCCACCATCTTTGGTAGAGTTGTGGGCTAGCACTCGCTAGGCCCGAGTTCTAGTCTCCGGCCGGCTAATGAAGAATTAGAGGAACTTATTTCTGGTGATAGAAATTCATTTTCTCGCTATAATGTGGTTGGATTCCACAGTAAGTTGTGGTCCATTGCTAAGTAACCAGTTGGTTCTTAGCCACGTAAAATAAGAATAATCCTTCAGGCCAACCCTAGGAGAGCTGTTAATCAGCTCAGTGGTCTGGTAAAACTAAGGTATACTTAACTTTTTTGACAGGTGTTCTTATTAAATTAAGGTGATGTCAGCAACTGCTGCGCTTTTTTTGAGCAGTCTTTTGAATCAATCTGCTCTCGCTCCCAGGACCTTTATTTAATGATTTCGAATCCATCTTCTCTCACTACTATTTGAATATCATTCAAGGAAAATACTCTTATGCTTATTTGAGTGAGTGATGTGGCTGATGAAAGGTAAATTTGTGAGTCGTAGCAAAGCGACAAGAGAAATGTGACCTGGCTGAATGTGGTGACTGTTGAGGCATTGCACTTAGTCGGTTGCAGTGAAAATATTTAGTACGTTTATTCCGCTTATTCTCAGCAGGCTTGAGAAAGGAATTGATAGAGTTCAGAAATGGATGTTTATTCTCATTAGGCGGGTGAAAGGAATTGATAAATAACTTAGATATGGCAATGGCTAGGAAATGTCCTTCGTGCAACCCCCTGGGAGAATAGTAAGTGATAGTATCAGCCGAGCTCCTATGGACACCAGAAGATTTGGAAAACCCACGCTACTTGGATGAGAACTTTGAGAAGGGAGGCTGGAGGTGAAAGGAGATTTGTGAAAGACAAAGCACAGGAAAGACATGAATGGCGGACTTTCACGGAGGTCCTTTGCTACACGCAGCGTTTGATGCGACGATGATGATAATGATGATGATGATGTTGTAACTGAAGATTTTTAGAAGAAACCATCGCTGATATTTATTTTGCAAGAACAAATATTAAAAGTGTAGGGAACTTCGAACGGCGCCATTAAGAAATTTATCCGAAGCTTGCCATGTAATCATATGTAAACTTTCATTGGATGAGACTGATATCGTCATATATTGAAGAATGGAAAATTCTTTTTTCTTCGTCGATTTGCTGATTGAATGAGGGAAAGTTTTTTTATTTTTTTTTATCGATTTGGTGATTGAATGCAATATATCTTTTGGGTGATTTGATAATTGAATTACAGAAATTTTTTGCATGCATGCGGGAATGGAAAGATATATTTTTTCAGCACTTGGGTTATTGAATACAATATGTTTTCAGTGATTTGATGATGGAGAGAATGTTTTTTCATGCGTTCGTTTGAACAACGGGGTTTTATTTTTTCATCGATGTGATGGTTGAATGCATATTTTGATGTCTGTATCTCAACGATTCGATGACCTGCTTGTATTTAGAAGATGGTAATGTGGTTGAATATAGTTTTCTTAATTTAACAATCAGTGGTAACATTTCCTTATCTATTTGATGGTTAAATGTTATACATAATTGATCGATATTGTAATTGATGCATTACTTTTTCATTAAAGTGCTGATTCAATTATATTTTCCATTTGTTTTGTGATTACTTGGAATTTTTTATTGGCAGGGGAATTCAATTTTATTTTTATCGATTATGATTTGAATGGAATATATTTCCTTGTGGATTTTGAGATGGAATAATATTTTTATCGGCGGTCGAGGATGAAATAGAAAATGTTATTTTTTTCACCAATTTGGTGACTGAAAAGTTGATATATTTTTGGTGACTGAAAAATATATATATCTTTGGTGACTGAAAGGTATATATATTTTTGGCGTCTGAAATATATATATATATATATATATATATATATATATTATTATTGGTGACTAAAAATTACATATATTTTTGGTGACCGAAAAGTATTTATATTTTTGGTGAATGAAAAGTATATATATTTTTTGTGACTGAAAAATATATATATTATTGGTGACTGAAAAGTATATGTATTTTTGGTGAATGAAAAGTATATATATTATTGGTGACTGAAAAGTATACATATTTTTTTGGTGACTGAAAAGTATATATGTTTTTGGTGACTGAAAAGTATATATGTTATTGGTGACTGAAAAGTATATATATTTTTGGTGACTGAAAAGCATATATATTTTTGGTGACTGAAAAGTATATATATTTTTGTTACTAAAGTAGATATATTTTTGATGACTGAAAAGTATATATGTTTTTGGTGACTGAAAAGTATATATGTTTTGTGACTGAAAAGTATATATATTTTGATGACTGAAAAGTATATATTTTGCTGGTGACTGAAAAGTATACTGTATATATTTTTGCGACTAAAGTATATACATGTTTGGTGACTGAAAAGTATATTTTTGGTGACTGGGAAAAGCATATATATTATTGATGACTGAAAAAAAAATATATATATATATATATTATATATATATATATATATATATATATATATATATATATATATATATATATATATATATATATATATATATATATATATATATTATTACTGGTGACTGCAAATGATATGTATTTTTGGTGATTGAAAAGGTGTATATATATTTTTGGTGACTTTTAGGTGAGTGAAAAGTGTATTTATTGGTGACTGAAAAAATATATATACTTTTGGTGACTGAAAATTATATATGTTTTTGTGAATGAGTATATGCACACACATGTATGTGTGTATGTATATATGTATATATATATATATATATATATATATATATATATATATATATATATATATATATATACGAGTATATATATATGTGTGTGTGTGTGTGTTTCTAGATGGATTACTTGACGCTTAGCATTGTAATCAAGACCGCGTATTTGTACATAAGATCCCTAATGATCATCCATGGCGTAATTCTCGGACGCAGTGAAAGGCGTTATTCACGACTTGCACGGCACTCGTGGTGTTATTACGGTTACCTGTCCCTCATTAGTGAAAATGTCAAGAGATACATTTTCTAAACCAGAAGTCTACGTGAATGGCGTTTATTGTACGGATTTACAGTGAGATAGTGATCTCGGCGCTCCGGTAAAAATGTAATGAAATTCGCGGAATAGGGAAGAACAAACATGGTAAAATTTAATGAGATTCGCTTGCAAAATACTCTGGGGAAGATCTTGCTTCTTTCGGATTGATCTCTCTCTCTCTGTCTGTCTGCATGCGCGGATGAATTTCTGTTTGAAAATTTCTCCCAGTCATTAAAGTTCTCTACTGGCCATTTGTATGGAAAGTAAAGCAGTTAACGTAACTTCACACTAGTGGTTAAAAGAGGTGGGTATACTGTACACATTATTATGCATATGGACCTTTCTGTATATACTGTATATATATATATATATATATATATATATATATATATATATATATATATATATATATATAATATATATATATATATATATATATATATATATATATATATATATATATATATATATATATATATATATATATATATATATATATATATATATATATATATATATATATATATATATATATATATATATATATATATATATATATATATATATATATATATATATATATATTTATATTTATATATATATATATATATATATATATATATATATATTATATATATATATATATATATATATATATATATATATATATATATATATATATATCCATTTACAGAGTCTGTTTTTAACGTAAATTTCCGCAGAATATATTTTGTTTAAACCTCTTGCCAAAATGTTTTAGGAGCAAATATTGCTGTACACATATCTCATGTTTCCCTATTTATTTAACATTTCCTTTATTCAAGGGGATCAGCAATGACGTTAACCACATCTCAAGTGCAGGAGTGGTAGCAATCCTCTTTCAGTCTCTTTATCATTCAGTAAAAGAAAGGTTTAGGCGAGAACACTGTGAAGGCATCGCCCCCCTTATTAATATGAATATCACCACGCCGACGGAATGCCGTTGTTTACATTAATATTTCACGTAAATACACATATTTCCACAGGCGGTGATGGCTGAAAGCCCTGGTCATTAAAGTAAAAGCCCCTCCCCTCTCCCCCCCTCCTCTCTCTCTCTCTCTCCCCCTCCCCCTCCTCCACCCCCTTTCGCTCTTGTTCCATCAATCCTTGTTATGAAAGGGAAATCATCCATGTTGTTTTAATAAATGGTGATGAGATTCGGCGCAAGACTTTGCAAGTCAAGGGAAGAGGAAATATCAGGTTTTACCGGAAGCGCGCGTCTTGGTGCAAGCTTGCAAATGCTGGGTAATTGCTAAAAAGCGGGATCTGTATTGATACGGTGCGTTTGGAGGTCGATTTAATTATGTTTTTATATTAAGAATTTTTATCTCTTTCTGAAAAAGAGTTTTTGGTACATCATTTTTGTAAGCGGTATATGATTTATTTTTTATTGCAATGGTATTGTAAGCATAGTTTGCGTTTGACTTGATCTGGACGAGTTGAAGGACAGCAGAGATATTATTTATTTATTTATGTATTTATTTATTATTTTTTATTTTTGCTCAGTACAAGAATGCTGAGAATTGTCATTCTAAGACGATGTATAAAACCGAAGTTTCCACTTCTGTCATTCCTTTATCTATATGATTTATTAATTGAGGCAAAAGAATACAGAGGCCACCACCCTCTTTGTTGTGATTTTGTTATTTATCTTTTATTTTTTTTGCGGTTTCTTTGTTACCAGTGAACTTTTGTTTAGGTTTAAGGGATCCCTTAATGATGAGATAACAAATCGATGTGAAGGATAGGAAGATGGATTTACTCAGGAAAACTGTGTATTGAAGGCTATAGGAATACAGGAAGATGGAATACAAAAACATTAAGCGATGGGTGGAAGGAGGAAATGAAAGGTGTATTGAAAGAAAAGGATATACTGGAGATGAAGTTCCCTGGCAGGAGATAGCGTGAGCGGGTGCTCAAGAAGAAAGCGGAAGAACGAAAGAAGCCAGGCAGCAAAATTAAGGAATTGGGGCGCGGTCCTGGTAGTTCAGTTGAGTGACTGACTAAGGTTTGTTAGGTATGTCTGGATAAGGGGTTAATGTTCCGAAAAATTGGTTGAGAGGAATAATTGTTCCGTTGTATAAAGGTAAAGGTGATTGTGACGTCTGTGAGATTTACGGGGGCGTAACAAACACACACACACACATGCTGTATGTATGTATGTATGTATGTATGTGTATATATATATATATATATTATATATATATATATATATATATATATATATATATATATATATATATATATATATATATATATATATATATATTCTGGGTGCTCACAAAGTATGGGCGTTAGTAGTGGTGAAAATTGAAACAATATTTGTGGGCAAAAAAAGTTTGGCCTAGGTATAGGAATAAAAAGCATGTATCAAGGTGGATTAGTAATGTTAGCAGAATGGAGAGGACATTTTAGACAAATACATTCGTCACAAAAATCTTAGGAAGATCGAGGTTAGGTAGTCGTCACTGTAAGGAATGGAATGGAATGGATTGGGGAAAGTGGTGGCTTAAAGTATTTATTAGCAGAAGTTTTAGAAAACTAGGACCTTAGTGTCCATTAGGGCAGTAGTTTTTACAAGGGGGAGATGCTTTGTATGCGATGTGCTACTGATGATTTGTGTGTCTAGGTTTGTGAAATAACATTGAAACTTATGGATTTTCTGAAGTGAGGTTTCATCCTGGAATTAGCGGTTGAAGAGTGAATGTGGTTGTGATTTTTCTATTTTTCATTCTCTAGAGCCCTCATCTCTTAAATAATTTGGTTTATGAATAAAAAACTAGGACGTTTGTGTCAAACTCTTACACACATACGCATGTATATACGTATGTATGTATATATATATATATATATATATATATATATATATATATATATATATATATATATATATATATATATATATATATATATATATATATATATATATATATATATATATATATGTATGCATGTTTGTATGTATGTATAATGCATATATGCAGATTTACTATAGGGATAAAAACAAACATGGTATAAACACTGTTAAATAGATTTATAGTACGTAACATATATGGATTTTTTTATACAAACACTATACATTTTACGTCTGGTTCCTTAATGTTTTACGATCCTATAACTCTCTCTCTCTCTCTCTCTCTCTCTCTCTCTCTCTCTCTCTCTCTCTCTCTCTCTCTCTCTCTCTCTCTCTCTCTCGGGATGAATCCCAGGAACATTTTCGTCTTCCACGGTAATCTTTATTTAACGTAAAATTGTTTATCTGTGGAAAAACACGTATTAAAACTTCCCTTTAACTAAATTAAAACTCTGCAAATGAGATAACTTTCACTATCGTCGAAAACTTCGGGAATACTTTTTGATTCGACGATACCATAAAAAGTCTTGTAATGGTCGAAGAATACTGCCTTGTGAAGGTGAAATTTACTTGTATCTGTTTTAGTTTTTTGAACAAAGTAAATTCCTATACTGTTGCTGATGTACTTAAGTCTATTAATATCAACGTGAATGAATTTTTGTGTGTAAAAGTATCGTTATTAATATGTTTCTAAAGGTCATATCTGTATTATTGATCTTGTACGGGCATTAAGTAAGTCTCGTGTTTCTTAGTTTGCATGTTTTTTTTTTTTTTCGGGAAAGATACCCCATACTTTCCCCGTCCGCAAGACAGGTATATTAATGGACTAAATCTTTTTAAATGATAAATGAGCTCTTGAAAGAGTCAGGTTTAATGATTTGGGGAACACCAAGGAAGAAAGAGAATAGCACGTGCCTGAATTGAATGGTTTAAAATATTTAAAAAATCGATTAACTCATGAGATTGTGACTTCTTGGGAACATTGCATTAAGTGATGTCTGTAAAACGAGGATAAGGACGCGACGTCACGACGTAGGAGTATTTAATCTAAATAGAACGAAATAGGCTGATATTTATCGGTCAGCAGTAGATCATTTCAAATTAATTGATGGTTTTTGTTTTGACTATAGCTTATTTGTACTGACAGTATAGGAGTTAGGCGTTCTTCCAAAGAAAATATGCACGATAAAGTCTCCTAATAAAATAAGAATGGAAGAATTTATGAAATAAAAGATATCGAGTTGGCTGCTGACCTAAATTTTTTTACAAAGGTCCCTTATACATGAAAACGCATGTCCTAAAAACACGTGAGCAGCGAAGGAGTCGAGATCATTGAATTCATTTCCCGAAATTGTGGGGAAGAGAGAGATGTCTTGCTCGGAATGAGGTTCCCATAATCAAGTTCAGTGCTTCCAAGACACAGCAGCTACCCACCTCTCGTCTGCTTTTTCATCTAACTTTTCGCTTCTCTTGTGACAAAAATTTATTTGAGCCCCTCACTTCTGTCAACATATATACCGGATGTTCAGGCTGCTTCATACTTGTTTGGGAACAGATCACGCTGCTGAAATTGTTGAATTTGATTCTTCAACTCTCCTAAAGTTTTTTTTTTTCTTTCTTCATCCCAGTTATTGCTCTTTCATGTTTTTGGATATTGCCCTGTTTGGTGTCTTCATGTTTTGTTTCCCTACTGGTGGGGCTGGATTAGAGGCAGTTCTTTTGGTCGGTTGCTGCCCCCTTACTCTCAGAGTCTCCAAGGGTGTTCTTGCAAGGAGAGAGAGAGAGAGAGAGAGAGAGAGAGAGAGAGAGAGAGAGAGATCCCTCTCTTTGGCAGA
>NC_089745.1:13030917-13053417 GCF_040412425.1 Macrobrachium rosenbergii
ATTACGTTGTTATTACAGCAACGAGAGGGAAAGATTTCCCTCTCCCCTATAAACTACATCCCCCACCTTTACTCCCCCCTACCGTATACCACCCCCCGGCTCCCACTTTCAAAATATCTTGTGCATTAACAAGTGAATCGAAAGTCGTACTCGGGAATGGGAGAAAGGTTGGGGGCGGGTGTGGGCGGTGGGGGAGGGGGTGTCGGTTGTGGGCGGAAATAAAATAGAAAATTTACAAGGTCGAAGTGACAGTAACGTTGTCCTTATACCACATTACGGCTAAAATATTGATCAAATGAAGATATTTAGGGTAAAGGCACGCAGTAAGCGGCTGGGCGGGCGAGCTCGGTGGAACCTGGCTATAGAAATGGCCCATCGAAGGAAGCGAATAACAGGGGGAGGGAAGAGCAAGAGGGAAGAAGAGAGGAAGTCGAGGGATGTACGCTGTATATACACGGGGAGAGAGAGAGAGAGTGGAAAATCCATTTATCTGGTGCGTTTTGTACAATAATTACGTGATATTTAGTTTGCCTTACTTGCACCCGGACGAACCTACTCTCTCTCTCTCTCTCTCTCTCTCTCTCTCTCTCTCTCTCTCTCTCTCTCTATCTATATATATATATATATATATATATATATATATATATATGTATATATATATATGTGTATATATATATATATGTATGTATGTGTGTGTGTGTGTACATGTATATGTATGCATTATGTATGTATGTATGTTATAAATTTATACATATATACTGTACTTACATCTATAACGTATGTATACACATACATGTGTATATATATATATATATATATATATATATATATATATATATATATATATATATATATATATATAGAGAGAGAGAGAGAGAGAGAGAGAGAGAGAGAGAGAGCACATACATACGCACACGCATAGACAGAGGGAAGGAGAATTGTTAAAGTTTGTGATAACAGACCAACCATAGGTTTCCAGGCTAACACCTGAAACCCCCCAGGCTTTTACAGCATCTACGGGGGAAAAAAAGAGGCGTAGAAGATGCGGCCGATGTTGGTAGCTAGGCTGGAAGGAAAAACAGGACCCTTTGAAATATGGTTCCTCAGAGCACGCATGGCAACTGTTATTTATCACAAAAGGAAACAGGCACCATATTATTATTATTATTATTATTATTATTATTATTATTATTATTATTAGTCAGAAGGAGCAACTGGGCTAAAATTAAAATGAAATTTAAAATTGTCTTCAGAATAAAAACAAAAATTAAACAAAAAGGAGATACTCGATTCGATAAATTAATGAATTTAGAAAAAATGTTCAGATATCAATATTTTATTTCGTAGTTCTGGAATATATTGTAAATATTAGTATTGACTCATCATGCCCTAATAAATCAAATAAAAAATGGAACCAGTTAAATATAAGGACAGTAGATGGTAAAATAAATAAACAAAAAAGTGAAGGTGTAAGTGAAACGTAGTTATTAAGTTTTATTCTGTTAAGGTCTCGGTAATTTTTTTATGACTTGAAACATTATATTTTGAAATATGACTTACGTGATAATATTAAGATTAATTATAATAAATTGATGAAGTAAATTAATTTTAATTAAAAATGTATTATGTAAATAAATATGGAAACCAAATAAATTTTCAGCATTAACTTTGTTGATAATTTTTTCTCATTGCATGAAGTGGAAAATTCTTAGCAAGCAAAATCTCTATGATGGATGATTATATATGCTTAGTGCATAATATGATATACTTATGACTGAATACAGACTAGTTATTTTCATTATTTACGCTCTAGTTAGGGAATTAAGCCAACAGGTCAAGAGATATACCATTTTTGTTTATTTTCAGATATTTACTTCCAAAATATTCGTCCTCACAAGACGAACCCAGAATTCCTGTTGAAAGAACCATATCATATATATACTTTGCAAAGAAATAATCAATGTGGAGTTCAGTATATCGTACTGGTTATGTACGTTACGCATCCCTGATTAGGAATTATAAGAAAAATATCTTGGTTTTTCTTCATTCCTTATTTTTATTTGAGCAAACTTGAAGAAAACGTCTGAAAAGGGAGTCATCTGCTTGTCCCATTTTCTGTTGGGTAACATCTGTAACTGCACGTCTCCCAGTTGGTGGTAATTGTCCGGACATCCTTCCACTCTCTCTCTCTCTCTCTCTCTCTCTTCTCTCTCTCTCTCTCTCTCTTCTCTCTCTCTCTCCCCTTCCCCTTCCTGTCCCACCTCCTTGCAACATTCCCCTGCCCCAGTACCTACATACCCTTGCCAACTGTTCGTGATAGGATCTTTTGTTATGGACTGTTATCTGCTTTTTCTTCTTTCTCTTTCTTTCTCTCTCTCTCTCTCTCTCTCTCTAATGTAATTTCTTTTCATTATCTTTTATTTTATTTTATTTACAGTTCTTGCACTATTATTATTATAACAACTTTATGGTGTTTTACCTGAAGCGTATTCGAATATATATATATATATATATATATATATATATATATATATATATATATATATATAATAATAATATTTGACCCATCATTTTAGTCCTTTTTGTCAGATTTCAAAACAAAGAAACTGTAATTTCTTGATTTTAAAATGTCAAGAACTTTTTTATTTTTATTAATTTTCTAGGTATTTCTAATTTTTTTTATACAGTCATCTCTCTCTCTCTCTCTCTCTCTCTCTCTCTCTCTCTCTCTCTCTCTCTCTCTGTGTGTGTGTGTGTGTGTGTGGAGATCGGCACGGACAGAGATTAACACTTCCATAGCAACATAAATAATCAGATCCGCGTCAAGAGACTCCTCTTTGGATATTCATCGTAGCTCATATATCACAGCCTGCGTCTTCGCAGAGGGATATACGATGGTGATGATGATGATAATGATGATGATGATGATGATGATGATGATGATGATGATGCATCCATAATTCTAAGGGAAAGAAAGAAAGATGTGATGACACAGAGAAACCGAGAAGGGGAGAGATGGAGAGAGAAAGAAAGCTATGATGTGATGAGGGAGAGAGAGAGGTGTTGGTGATGGAAAGAGAGAGTTCTAGATTAAGATGATGGAGAGAGAGAGAGAGAGAGAGAGAGAGAGAGAGAGAGAGAGAGAGAGAGAGAGAGAGAGATATGGGTGATGATGACCGTGGCGATTTTGGGATGGACAGAGAGATAGGGATGGAGGTTAAAGTTGCAATTATGGGTAATATTGGAAAATGTCTGATTTTAGTAAATTGATTGACAGTAGATTGTAGTTGACTTGTGCAGTTTTTGTTCTCCGGTGTGTAGTATTTCTATTGAGAATGGCTGTTTATCTTCCTTGCATACATTAGAATAATAGTTTGTGATTTCTCTTCCTGTGAGGCTTGGGAATCATCTCCGCCTTATTTCTGTTTGTTCTTATAGTTTAAATTTTGTTCATGCATTCTCTCAAAGTAACCGGATTTGGTGAATAATAATATTCTCCTGCAAGTTGTAGGTGGCGGAGGGCTTTCTGTTTGGGTACTTAATTTCCTGAGAATTATGGACCACATTTCATATTTAATTGTTAATAATGCTATTTCGACTTTTAGTTTTGATTAGATTAATAGCAAAAAAAAAAAAAACAGCAAAAGGCTTCGTTTGACTCAGTTTTGTTTTTTAGATCATAAAATGCGAGTTTCACATGTTTGAAATTATTATGAAAATTAATTAGAGGTTTTGTATTTTTGTAATTTAATTTAATTGTGGTCTTATTTAACCAAAAATAAGCAAGAGACACTCTGCCCTAATGTTACAGTTTACTGAAGAAAATCTGTAGTGAAAAAGAATTTTCTTTGATTGTTGGAATACGTAAGCTTCTTTTCAGAAGTGTGAAAAGTTGTTAGCGCAGAGTGGTATTAAAATGCACGAGAGAGAGAGAGAGAGAGAGAGAGAGAGAGAGAGAGAGAGAGAGAGAGAGAGAGAGAGAGAGAGAGAGAGAGAGGCAGGCCCTACAAGAGTGGGAATACTAAGAATCCCGAAATGTATACGGGAGCGAAGTTAATTGTATGGAAAAAGGATCCCACGAGAAAATGATTTGTAAATACACTCTGAAACAGGGATGATGGTAAGGTTCAAATTTCCCCTTTTTAATTTTTTCCCCCGAAAGGCGGAAGACTAAAAGGCGGGATATTTTACTGATAAAAATCTCTCTAGAACTTTATCATAATTCAGTGGGTTTAAGAACACGTGGGGAAGGATGTAACAGACGATATACACTATCTTTCAAAATGAGAATCTGATGAGACTCTTGCATAAACAGCTTATTGGAACGTGATAGATGAGGCTTTGTGAAGATTCATAAATACAGAGGGGTGTGGTAAGAAGGATTGATGTGAGGACCCCCATTTTAAGTATTAATTTGATTTTACCCCTCCGTTTCTTTGTTTTCTTCTTTTTGGCGTTTTGGTTTTATGTGTGAATGTGGCCGTATGCTGAATAATAATAATAATAATAATAATAATAATACATAAATCGGTGTAAAGCAGTGAGTTGAACTTTAATACAAAGGGATTCTCAACCTGTGGTACCCATAATGGCTTAATACATCGTGCGTACCCCGCTGTGCACTGTAGGCGTTCTTAAAGTTTTTTTTTGCACCTTTCCTTTGGCCTCTAGCGGCACCCACTTTTTAACGTTTTACTTTACCTCCATTCCCGCTTCCTTTCTAGCTGTCCAACCTCTCTGACAATCACATTTAGATCCTTGTCCTTCATTTCTTGTATTTTCTGGATCTCTGTATCTTGCTGTCCAATCACTTCAGTTCTCTCTTTTCATTGGCTTGGTTGCTGAAAGTGCCCCAGTGTTTGGCTTGATGGCCTAAATTTCGTTACTCATTCATTCATGCAGCCTATGGTACGTATACCCAAGGGAGCGCACGCCAGGGTATGTTGGGGTTACCGCGTAAAATGATGAATACATATTTTGCACAGTTTAATATGGTAATGTACATTTTGACGGAAAGAAATTACTTGAGAGTGTCTGCTATTAGGTATTTTGCTATTCGTCTTGATTTGTTCTTCCTTAATTAACAATCATGTACTCTGGAGTAGTATAATGGGGGCACAGGCCCAAGGGCTGACAATACAAAGGGCATATACTTGGTTAACAAGGGCTACTTTATAAAAAAGGCTAAGAGTTATTGTAGCAATTTGCAGTCAGAAGTTTTCTATGGTTGAAAGGAAGATTGTTTGATAGGTGATAGATATAAATGCTAAATAATGTTAATAAAAATAATTTAATTTTGAACATTTGAGTCGGAAAATATCGAAAAGAAACTCTTACTAATTTAGTAGGGGTATAGGAAAAGTATATAAGTAGAAGGTGTGTGTTTGTGTACACACACACACACATATATATGTATATATATATATATATATATATATATATATATATATATATATATATACACATATAGAAAACGTATATAGGTAAAGGTTTGTATATATATACATATGTATATATATGTATGTATATATGTGTATGCATATATATATATATATATATATATATATATATATATATATATATATATGAGAGAAAGAGAGAGAGAGAGATTAAAAAAACAGTAAGTGGAATGCCAAGAGGCCGGAAAGGAGGAGAAAGAGAGTTTCTGGGGCCTTAGTGGGGGTGGGGTTGGGGTGGCCGGGTATGAGTGGTATGCAGCCTCATTCGAAGCTGTATCAGAGAGATAAATGACACTTCAACAGCTTCTGGTAATACACACAAAAAGTTTGGCCCCCGTCTCGCGCCCTTCATAAATCATGGTAAATCAGTGAGGACATCTACAAATCCTTAGATCCTGAAAGCTTAGAAGGATCCCCCGCCGAGGGGGGAGGGGAAGGGGACAGGCGGAAAGGGAGGGAGGGAGGGAGGAAGGAAGGAATTGAAGGGAGAGTGAAGGGATGAAGAATGGATGATGAGACTATCCTACTTCCTTCGGAGGGATCAACTCGGAGGAGGAGGAGGGAGGGAGGACGAGAAAGAAGATAGGAGAAAGAGAATTGGAGCCGGAGGAAGGTGGCAATAAACGAGAGAAAGGAGAGGCGAGGGAGATAAGGAATGAATAATTAGACAATATGGCGCAGGACTAGAAAGCGATGAGAAAGGGGTCGTATAATATGAGAATGAACCTGGAAAGGGAGCAAATAAACGGTAAAGAAAGACAGAGAGAAAGGGGGAAAGATTAGAATCGGGCTTTGCAGTGGCCAGAAGCACACTCAAGTTTATTACCGAATTTTTCTCCAGAAGAGGACGGAGGGAAGAGCGGGCGCTAAAGAGGGCAGTTGTAAGATGTGGTGGTTTGTCTGCAAGATCTTTCTGAACTTTAAAGGTACCTTTTTCGGCATTGGAATTGTCAGCACTATCGTGCGCACTTGCACGGATCAAAATCGCGCCCTGCTGGATATTCGAACTGACAAGGCTTGATAGCGGACTTTCTGACCAAATAAAATTGAAAAGGCTTGGCAGCGGACTTTCTGACCAAATAAAATTGACAAGGCTTGATAGCTGACTTTCTGACCAAATAAAATTGAAAAGGCTTGATAGCGGACTTTCTGACCAAATAAAATTGACAAGGCTTGATAGCTGACTTTCTGTCCAAATAAAATTGAAAAGGCTTGATAGCGGACTTTCTGACCAAATAAAATTGAAAAGGCTTGATAGCGGACTTTCTGACCAAATAAAATTGAAAAGGTTTGATAGCGGACTTTCTGACCAAATAAAATTGAAATGGCTTGATAGCGGACTTTCTGACCAAATAAAATTGAAAAGGCTTGATAGGGGAGTTTCTGACCAAATAAAATTGAAAAGGCTTGATAGGGGAGTTTCTGACCAAATAAAATTGAAAAGGCTCGATGGCGGACTTTCTGACCAAATGAAATTGAAAAGGCTTGACAGTGGACTTTCTGACCAAATAAAATGGAAAAGGCTTGATAGCGGACTTTCTGACCAAAGAAAATTGAAAAGGCTTGATAGCGGACTTTCTGACCATGCAAGTTACATTGTTGCTGGCATCCCAGGTACTCCAGGATATTGTTCTCTTTAAGCGACATTATTGTTTTCTGTGGATTGGGTTTACGCTGTTTTATTACATTTTCTCAATCTACATGAAGGTTTTCAAGAAAATAACGGAAACGTTAAGCGTAGCACAGACATTTTTATGATTTTTTGGAAAAAAAAAAAATTTTTTGTGACGAATTAATCATTTTCTTGATTTGATTATTATACTACAGAAAATATGACCTAGTCCGTCAAAAAGTGCCAGTGTATGAATAATTTTATTGTTAAATGCACAATTAAACTGAAAACTGTAAGAAAGATCTCTTTCCTTTCCCATATTTGAATATTATCTTAGGAAACATTGTTGAATATTCCCAAGCATTTCGTCCACCATCAGACGTGCTATTTTGCAATAATTTTTACTGCCAAAAGTCAATATTTGCAACTTAATTAAATAAGAAGCTTACAGGATTAATTCATTGTACCTATCGTAAATTAAATTTCATAATGAATAGATCCATTTGAATACATGTTTTACATAAAAAAAAATTCCGTTCATTAGGCAGGGCAATCCAGTGTTCAGTTATTGTTGCACTGATTGGCTCTAGGTTACGCTCAACATCTGTCACAAATCATCTGAGAGTCTGGAAATAGATTAGTAATGCTCTTTCATTTTATTCAATACTTATATCGAAGGAGAGGACACAAAAAAATGAAAATTCATAGTAAGTTAAAAAGTTTATTGTGAAACTTCGGTTATGCCGTAGGCCTACAGGCAATTCCGAGAGTAATTAGGCCTATAAAGATGAATTTTTATTAATTTTCCAAGCTTGAAACAAGGACGAGCCTAACTAGACGTGATGTTTCTCTTCAGATATACCTCCTGCATACTTGATATTACAATAATTTGATTCTTGAGCACGAAATTTTAGATCAAGAACTTCTAACCTGAATAAAATGATTTCTTCTAACCTGCCGTCCTCATGGCCAACCGATATATTTTTCATTAAAAAAACACTATGGAGTAAATTTAGCCATAACTAATAAAAACGGAAAGAGCAGCTGTGTATCTAAAATTTAATCTTCACCGACTGCCAATTTATTTTTTCTTGATGAAAAAAAAAAACCAGGCGAAGAACCAAAGCAGTGATCTAAGCGCGGTGTGTGAAAATGGAAATGTTCCAGTAAGCAAATCATTGGATCGGATTTATATTCTAAAAGGGCCGGGGTTGGGGAATAACGCCCAATCAGTTAATTTAATAGGTAAAATTCAAAAGGTGGCCGTTTTTAGTGCTCAGTTTAACGGAAAATGATATTGGCTGAAAGTAACACTAGTGATTCGATGATTTATTTTGTTGCCAGCGATTGCTAGGTTTTCGATGAGCGAACGAAACATTAAGAAAAGAACATCTTAGTTTCGAAGCTTCATGTAAAGCTTCGAATGAAAGATCACTACTATGTATGATCATTAATTCTATTTCCTTTTTAGTTTTCTGTCCACACTTTTTCTGTCCACCCTCAGATCTTAAAAACTACTCAGGTTAGACGGCTGCAAATTGGTATGTTGATCACCCACCATCCACTCATCAAACATACCAAATTGCAGCCCCCTAGCCACAGTAGTTGTTATTTTATTTAAGGTTAAAGTTAGCCATGATCGTGTGTCTGACACCGCTATAGGTGACAACACAGGCAACCACCGGGCTGTGGCTGAAAGTTTCATGGGCCGCGGCTAAGAGTTTCACGGGCTGTGGCTGAGAATTTCATACAGCATTGTACTCTGTACAGAAAATTCGGCGCATTTTTTACCTGTTTAAGTTAGCCCGGATATTAACTACACGATGCAAGTTTCGGCAGCTAAGTAATAAGAAAAAATTCAGACAAGCTATTCGTGTGACACGGGCTGTAGAGTGGTTTGGTCGAAGGGTATTTTCGAGTATAAATAGATAAAAATAAAAAAAAATACAAATAAATTAATAAGGATGAATAAAATTTCTTTGATACTTGGGTGCTTGGATGTATGACCAGAATACATGGGAGCCTGTGCGTTTTTGACCAGGATACTTAGTGTTTTTGTGTTTGTAACCTGAATACATGGGTGTTTGAGCTTGTGTAACCTCAATACTTTGGTTCTTGAGTATTTTAAACTAGAATTGTGTGTTTTATTTGAACTGTGGAGAATCTTGTAGGTCTTTGAAAAAAGTAATTTTGGATATTTAATATTTCTGATTTCAATAGACATGATTTTGCATTTTGTGTAATATGTACGCATGAGAGTTGATAAGTATATACATGGTGTTTAAATTACTGTACTTATTGGCGTTAAGAATTGTCATTACAAAACGAATTTATTTTCTCACAGAACAGTTATAGTGTCAAATCATTTATACCTGACTTCTGTGCTAGCGGTGATACTTCTGTTGTTAAAAATGTTGAACTAAATATACAGCCATCATGTTGGGTATTTTTACGTGTATTGCATACTTGTCTTCTTTTATACATACTCTTGTATACAGTAAGTGTACAAATTTTACTGTTTTATACATACACTTGTATACAATAAGTGTATAAATTTTACTCTTATACATACTCTTGTATACAGTAAGTGTATAAATTTTACCCTTTTATACATACACTTGTATACAATAAGTGTATAAATTTAATCTTTTATACATACGCTTGTATACAGTAAGTGTATAAATTTTACTCCTGCGTGATGTAACTCGAGGAAAACACACACCGAAAATAATGAGGTTGACAAAAGTTTGTCACGAATCTTGATCCTGACCGGTAAAATATCTGTGCCTACACCTAGAGATTGGATGTTATGAGAAATTAAACGAAAGCAAGCAAAATGTGATTTAGATTAACGAAGAAACATAATGAATTATCGACAAACATTTATGAGTAGCGGATAACTGAAAAGTTCAGCTAAATTAAAACAAACTACAAATATAGCAAGTATAAAAGTGCACCGAAGTTTCTTCGGCACAATTGAGGTTTATGCACAGCGTATAATGCTGTATGAAACTCCGTCGCGGCCCATGAAACTTCCAGCCACGGCCCAGTGTTGTCGCGTGTAGTTGACACCTATAGCGTTACTTAGAGCGCACGATGATGGTTAACTTTAACTTGAAATAAAATAAAAACTACTGAGGTTAGAGGGCTTCAATTTGATGTATTTGATGATTGGAGGGTGGATGATCAACATAACAATTTGCAGCCTTCTACCCTAAGTGGTTTTGAAGATCTGAGGGCGGACAGAAAAAATGCGGACGGACAGACAAGTAGCCATCTCAATAGTTTTCTTTTACAGAATACTAAAAAGTACGGATTCATCCTTAACCTTTGTAGACAACTATATATTTAACGGTGCGACAGAGGTACAGCCCAATTTAGAGAATATAAACGTAAGCGAATTTTTGGCGGAACGGTTACGCAGGCATGAATTGCAATAAAATTCATCTCCGATGACGTTTTAATGCTGGATGAATGAAATAATATATTGGCCAATCTAGCAAAGATTTAGTTGTACGTATTAAGCAACATAAGTTTTCAGTCAAAACTGGACAAACATCCAATGCTATATTCATTCATTTAAGTGAAAACTCTCACAGGATAAATTGGACTGAAAGTTCGGTGATTGCCAGATCGAAAGATTTCTCTTCAAGAAATCTGTTGGAGTCCGCTATTATCCAGCTTTCTTCCAGCTGTAATTTTAACCTTAGCCCTGGCGTGTATTATTTGGACCTCCGTATTAGAAAAATGTTCAAGAATGACCTAAAAGATAAAACCACTGTGACTTAAGTATAAATTAGTTACCTTATGTATATATTTTCTGTGTAGTCGTATGTTTAATATAATTTTTTATTTGTAAAAATTCTGATCTTCCAAAAATTGTTATTGTTTACAAAAAAGAGAATTATTTTGTTGTACTAATATTTTTTGAGTGGTCAGTCACCCCCTTGTATAATCTTCTGAACGTTTGATCCCAATCCTTTGTGAAACCTCTTAAATATTTAATCCTGTTTTGGCACTTCTACTAATTCTTCAATTGTGTTGGATTCCAGGTACATATTTTTCCTTATAATCCCATCTGTCATATATATGAGGTTTATTTGTAAACTTACTTTTATATTTCTTCAGTCTGCTAAGTAAAGGATGACAGAGTCGGAGAGGCCTCGCAGCACTCCAGTGTTTCCATTTCCTTCTTGGATTTTATCTTTATTATATATTCATCATGGCCCATATTTTCGTGATTCAGTTATACACACACACACACACACACACACACACACACACACACACATACATATATATATATATATATATATATATATATATATATATATATATATATATATATATATATGTGTGTGTGATACATATAAATATATATCTAATATCTAAATATATATCTACATCTATATATATATATATATATATATATATATATATATATATATATATATATATATATATATATACATACATACATATTTTCATCGTTGAAAATGAACTAATCCAAATGTATTCTTCCATTTCAGGATCGATGGAAATAGAAGACTTGACTTGACTTATGGAAGAAAGGTAAAGAAATTTATTGTATTTTTTCATTTTTTTTATTATTAAACGCCGAGTGGCGTTGTCTTTCAATCGGATATTGGTTTATTTTCGTTCGCCTGGAAACGAATCTGTATTTCGTTAGGGAGTAATTTCATTAGCATTTGATTGAGAATGATTTTATGAGCGTTTGATTAGAGATGATTGTATTGTATCTTTATGGGATATTATTATGTGACTGAAAGTGATTTTATTGCCTCTATTGGAAACTGATTTGCGTTCCGGAGGGTCACTAGTTTTATTGGCATTTGATTGGAGGTGATTTCGACGCTTTGTGTAAAATTATACATTTTTTTTTAATTATAATTATCCCGAATCAAATTATTGCATTATGCGTTTGTTATAATTCATGATAATTGTAATCATAATACAAATGGGATTAGTTATTTGAAAATTAAATATTTTATTATAAATGTAACTGAAATATAATCATATTTCATGTAATGAAAAGCAAAATTGGATTTAAAATTACTTTATCAATTAATTGGTATTTATTTAATAATTCTTAGAGTAGAAGATTTTCTTTGTCGTATTAAAAGTATTTGATCAAAAAGTAATAAATGAATTAGTATGCGATTTGAATGTAGGTTTTAGCATTTGACTGGGAAAGGTCTACGAATATCGATTTGATGTTTTATTTATAAGATAGGAAGAATGGTATTGGAGGGATGTTACGAATATTACACAGACAGAGACACATATTCTTATATATAAATTATATATATATATATATATATATATATATATATATATCATCACTATATATATATATATATATATATATATATATATGTGTGTGTGTGTGTGTGTGTGTGTATGTATACAGCACACACACACACATATATATATATATATATATATATATATATATATATATATATATATACATATACATATATATATATATATCATTACATAAGTTACTCATTGTCGTTCGATGAAAAATCACTTTAGATGCGTCTTGAATTATTATAAATTTTTCACTTATCATTCTGTAAGAAAATTGCTTTTCATATTTGGCTTGAATTGGTAAATAACTGATCAATTCATTTTTTTATTTCATGAATTGTAAAGTATTTCTCTGCCTTTGAATACAGATATTTTTTTATAACTGATTAGTTTTAAAAGACTGATTATTTATTTTTCATTGAATAGGAAATTAATTTTTATATTGGCTTTGAACAGATGTTAAATATTTCATTGTTGTAACATTAAAAAATGGTTTTGTTTGAGCAGATTCGAGTCATTTTTCTTTCTACTAAACTATTTTTTTTTATGCGTGGACCGTTAGGATTATTTGAATTATACAATAAAAATTATTTTATTTTTTCATCTTTTGAAGTTATCCCTGTCATTGCCACTAATTTGTTATTCATTGATAAGGTTTCTCCACGAAAAGTGCTTAATCTTACCATTTCCTATATAAGGTACGTTACTAATACTGGAGATTCACGTAAAAAATAAGGCTGTTTCAGAATATCAATTTAGTATAGTAGGCGCCATTATTGTTTTTGATGCAGTCCCAATGTAGTAATTCTTTGTCCTTAAGTCTTTTAAAAAACTGTTGGGAAGGTTTGTGTGTGTGTGTTTGTGTATTTGTGTGTGTGTTGTGTATATGTGTGTTTGTGTGTGTATGTGTGTTTGTGTGTGTGGTTTTGTGTGTATGTGTGTATTTCACTCCGAATATTCAGTTAATGTCCGGTTTTTGTCAGTGTGGAACAAGAGACCGAAAGTCTTCGGCTCCTTATTTCCTTTCAACATATCCGGGGACCATTTTATTCTGATTACGTCTACCATTAAGCCAACCTTATGTCTTCTGGTATTATCCCTCTGCCCCGAAGGCCAGCCCAAATAGTTTCCAAGATATTAAACTCCGCGGTCTCTTAAAGCCACAGTCATAATGAATCTGTGGCGCGGCCCCATAGCGCTCCGTTTCCTGAAGATGTGCAGAAGAAGACCTGCATAATGGCGTTCATTTGTTTGGCTGTTTAATGCTATGCATTTGTGTGTTTTATATATTTTTCCATGCTGTAAATTATTTTAATTTTTTCGTTTTGGACAAATGGTTTTACTTTCTTCTACTAGGAAGCATTCGTTCTTTTATGTTACCAGTTCTTCATTCTGAACTCATTTTCGACCCGTCCAATAATCGATTATTGCTTTCACTTCTGGAGCTGCGTCAGATTTTTTATACCCTTCAAGTCAAGTTTTTTTCACCCCTAACACAATCATACAAGATCACTGACAAGGTTTTCATAAACTGACAGCAATAACTGAGCGCTTTTCTCTATCGTCAGAGGTTACAGAAACTTCTGAGAAACCTTAGTTGTCTAAATTCCCCTTCATGGTTGACCTCATTCCAGTCAAACTTGGTGTCAGGTAGGCCATCTTGCATAGATGCACACAATGGGAGATCTTCTGTCTACCTGTCCATCAGCAGGTCTATCACACTTTACTTTGTCTTCGCAATTCCCCTCAACATGTTTGCAGGAATTTCACCCAAACTTGGTACAAAGTTAGACCATCATGCATAGATGGGCCTGGAGGGACATTGTCATTCTGTTTCTAACTATGGTCTTGTCCATAACTTTAGAGATAGGAACTTCATATTTGACATGCATGCTGCAATCGTGAAACCCTTTCAGATTAAATCAAGGTTAGGGGCTTTCACTATGGTCATATCAAAAGCAGCTGCCGCGCTTACCTTGTCATCACATCATCTACACGGCTGAAAGGTTTCCAGTCAAACTTGTTGCAAAAGTAGATCATCGTGCATACTGTGCAAAATTTGGGCAATGTCTGTCTGTCGTCTGTCTGATTTCATCAGTCGGGGTGCTATTACAGAAAAGTTGGTTTTGGGGTCTGTAGGGAATGTATATTATTTTATCAACGCTCGGAACACTTGCATTTAGTAATCATACCCTCTTGAATTATCCGATCTTTACTTGTCACCTGTACTGTTGCCTGTCAGTATTACTTAGAGTAACCATTTGCCGTACATCCAGTAAAATGATCCCGTTTGTCGTGACTTATGAATTATTTAATGATGCCACAACCGACAAAATATTTTATTCTAAGTTTTCATCGTTATCTTTGAGCCAGTTTCTGTAATTCCATGTAAATTATTTTTACGATCAGACTAGATAGTATCTATAATTGTTAACAGTTAAATTTGGTGACGTTCAGTTTATAGATTTTTTGTGTCTTGTCAAGTTCAATTAAAGTTTTCTGATATACATCAAGATTTATTTGGCTTGGACAATCAATTGCCTTTATTCAGTCTTACTCTTAATATATTGTGTACCATATAAGTTTCTTGGGTCGGAAAAGTCCCATTTTATGAATAAAACTTCAGTAATTTGAAATATTGACTAAAATAATATTGATTGTGTTTGGGCGTTTCCCACAGTCTTTTACAGTTTTCACATCAAACACTACCTTAGAGATGTCTTGGTAATCAGATTATTCCATGTATAAATGATGCATCGTCTCCTCGACAGATTGAGAACCTCTGCATCTTTTCTCAACAGGTTGGGAACCTCCTTTACTCTTTCTGTTCAGGCTGGGAACCTTTGCTCTCTTTCTCTTTCCACGGGCATATTGGGAACATCTGCATCTATCCCTCACATGCTGGGGATTCCGCCTCTTCTCTGTAAACCAAGGACCCCTGCTTAAATTTGTAAACAGAATGTGGTCTGCGTTCTGTGCATTTTGGAACTTGTTCGTTGCTTGTGGGTTGTGGGAACTCTTGCTTCCTTTTTCTCTACAAGTAGGGAACCCATGCTTTAATTTTTCAGCGGACTACGAACTTGTCTGCAGACAGTGACAAACATCTGCCCCGTTTTCTACAGGTGGAGAGACTCGACTTTGATCTCTCTATAAACTACACTTTTTAAATGAAGTTAGTTTTATAATAAAAAGTTGAATGATACCGTTTGATCTTATGAGATTAAATGCATTCATATTATTCTTAGCCCAAATGAACTTTTCTCTGTTAAAAACCACAAAGTTTTGGGGCATAACTTCAAGTGGGTTTCAAAGGGTCGGATATATTGTAGCCTAGTTCAGCACTATTATGGCGTGCTATCAAAAGACGAATTCATCCTGAGATGAATTCAGAAATTTTGAAGTCACTATAAAAAAAAGTTGTTTCATCGTAACTGTGTGCCTCTTCTGGCCCTACAACTTCCGAAGTTTTGAAGAGTGAGACTTGACATTTGCTTCTTTTTCTCGGTAAAATTCTCCTTAGTAAATGTATTTTTTTCAGAACTAATCAAAGTGGAGTGAAAGACCATTATTTTGTTTAAGAACTCGCAAATTGTGTTTTCATTTCTCTGTGGTGGTTGCTTTCTCAGTTTTAATTTGTGATTTTTTTTCATATTGCTTTATTTGGGGGTAATAGATAACGCCCAGGAACATGACTTTTATTTTTTAAGAGCCGTTTTTGTGAGAGTTGTCATGGTGCTTTCGTTAGTAATATATTTCGTGGTATTATTTAACAGTACATTTTACTCGGTATTTGTGGTTGATAAGTTTCGTAATGCTCGTGATTTATGAGGTACCTGGGTGTGAAGTATGTTCTTACATATGCCTGTCCGTGGGTTGTAAAAACATCAGGTAAACAGTAATTGGCACCTGTTCTTCTGTGGTCACCAGGTGCAACGCGTACCGATTACGTTCAAAGAAAATTCCGCCTGAGTGCATCTTCGATCTCCTTTCGTACCTGAAGCGTCAACATCGAGTGTTTGTAATTGAAGTGAGGTGTTGCATGAATCTTTTATGTTTGGAACGGTGGAAATCTTCCTGCATTACCTCTGACCTTTGTTCTATCTTAAAGATATCTCTCTCTCTCTCTCTCTCAGGTTACTGGTCGAAACTCTTTCTAGTTGGAAGTGTTTGTCTGGTTTAATGTAATGCGTGTCCATCGCGCCGATGATTTCTGAGTGTGTGAGTGTGCAGCGCGCCCGCGCGTGTTTGTGTGTTTTTTTTCAGTATCTTTATCCCTGCGCCCATGCTATTTTTATATGTGTATTAGAGAATGTTATAGACACATGTTAGGGCTCCTCTCTCTCTCTCTCTCTCCTTGTATTCCTTTCCTCTCCTCAAAACTCTCTCCCCTCTCCCTCTCTTTCTCTCCTCCTCCTTCTTCTTCACCCTTTCCCCCTCTCTGTCTCCTTTTTCCTCTCTCTCTTCCTTTCCCCCTCCCTCTTCCTCTCCCTCTCCCTCTCCATCTCCATCTCCCTTTCCCTCTCCATCTCCCTCTTTCCCTCTCCCTCTCCCCCTCCCTCTTTCCCTCTCCCTCTCCCTCTTTCCCTCTCCCTCTCCCAGTGAAATTTAATCGTAATTGGTCGGCGATACAATGGTCTCAGCCAATATCCTTATGATCCTGTCGAGGACTTGGCCAACTTTTGTAAAGGCTTGACAATAATACATGGCAGGAAAAGTTCTTGAACAATCACCGACTCTGTCTCGAAGTCTTCCTTTCCGTCTCATTTCTCATTTGTTACTGCAGTTCATTTCAGTTCGCGACTTTCGTTCAAGTTGCGTTTGTGCACATTTTTCATTTTGGTCTTTTCGCGTTACTTCAGTATTTTTCAGCCTGTTGTCGTCATTCTTCATTATTTATTGTTTCCATATAATTTTCGTTTTTCGCTTTTATTTTTCTGTTACCTTCTTTTATTTCTTTCGATTGAACGGCGTATTTCAAGTCAGTGGCTCCTTTGGTTCCGGTGGGCTTGTTCCATATGAATTGGGTTCATCTGAATAATAATAATAATAATAATAATACACACACACACACACGTACACAATAATAATAATCTTCACTCACCATTCCTTCAATCTTCAGATGATCACGCCACATTTTTATGTAATTTACCATTTTGTAATGTATTTGATTGCACCCTTCAAGACCAAAGAATTCCTTGTTTTTAAAATACTTTTAGTGATTTTATTTTGCATTGGATTTTATTCTAGAAATCGTGCACAAGCAAGTTAAACGTCCGTTTCGTAGTTTTAGAGCTCTGCTCCTGCTTTCGTTTTCCCCGATTATCATAATCTCCTCTGGTGTCAAACTCCACTCTCTCTCTCTCTCTCTCTCTCTCTCTCTCTCTCTCTCTCTCTCTCTCTCTCTCTTCCCTGTGCTTCATAACAATGTATCTAAAACATTTTAGCTTAATTACAAGAGTGCCCTCAAAATCCTTTCCCAATTATGAGAAAACCACTTTACCTGTTAACGTCAAACTTCGCTTAGAAAACGCCAAATAATAAAATAGTTTAAAGAGGAACTTTGTTGAGTGGAAGTTTTCTAGGAAAAAATGAAAACCCTTTTATTTATGGTATATCAGTCCGAAAGGGTCTGTGTCGGATACGTATACTTCAGGGATCTCTTTGTCAGAAAATTTGATTTATGGTGGGTAAGAATTTGCAAAAGAAAAAAAAGTAATCCTTTTGTAATAGATTACAAAATGCTTCTGAACTTGGTGCAGGCTGATACACATCTAAAATATTAAGTCTTTGTGTGTGTGTTTGTAATTAGAGTTTTTACATATAACAAGGCGATAAAAGATACTACTTTAAGATTATATATGGCTTTCATTGCTATCATGGAGTGTGTGAGGTAGAATTTTCATTTATTGTTTTATATATATATAATATATATATATATATATATATATATATATATATATATATATATATATATATATATATATATATATATATATATATATATATATATATCTGTATGTATTATATGTATGTGTGTGTGTGATCACTTTAGAAAATGTTTTCATTATTATAATGATGAGGATTGTGGTCATCATCATTTTTTTTTTTTTGGCCCGGTCATTGTGTTTGAAGGCAGAGCTTCTTGTCTGACTTTGAAGACCGGATAAAAGAGCGGTTAGTCTTTTGCATCTTTTTCTTATTAGCGTTTAATATTGATTGAGAATAAAAGGGAAAGTTAGCTGCATGCCGCCTCATAAAACGCAGCAGCCTTGGCCGGGAAGAAATAATGAGTGCGTTCATGAGAGACAGAGAGAGAGAGAATGAGAGAGAGAGGGAGGATAATATGATGTCGACTTTAGAAAAATGTCTTACGCTAGAAGTGGACATTTTTCAAGGAACGTTACGACTGATGTGTTTGGTTCCTGAATGAAATTCCCATTTATGAAAGTGATAAAATATGAACATTAATATATTATGAAGGTGTTTTTTATGAACGTCTTTGCAAATAATGTAAATAGACGCTCTCTCTCTCTCTAACTCGATCCTTATATTGAGTCTGGAAAATTGATTTATTAAAATTTTAGTCCCAGGTAATTTTGATATGAAGAATTACCTTGAATTCCTCTCTTTTTCCTCCGCCCTCCCCTAAGTGGTTACGGCCACCAAATTAATGCCCCGGTTGATTGAGGGCGTCTCAGCTTCACTGCCGCAAGTATTAATACGTTCGTTTAACGGGTTATTGGAACCTGTCAACTTACTGCCTCCCCCCGTCGACAATGAATTCGACTGGTAATTACGTAAATTAAAAAAAAAAAAGTGAAAAATGCTCCGAAGTTTCGTCGGCGCAATCGAGTTTTTTGTACAGCCGCCACAGAGTATAATCGAGACCACCAAAAATAGATATCTTTCGGTGGTCTCGGTATAGGCTAATGCTGTATGAGCTACGGCCCATGAAACTTTAACCACGGCCCGGTGGTGGCATTTTTTATTTTCGTTGCCAGAAGCTCTATTATGGCAAACTTTAGCCTTAAATAAAATAAAAACTACTGAGGCTAGAGGACTGCAATTTGGAATGTTTGATAATTGGAGGGTGGATCATCAACACACCAATTTCCAGTCCTCTAGCGCCCAGTAGCTTTTAAGATCTGATGGCGGACAGAAAAAAGTGCCGACGGACAGACAAAGCCGGCACAATAGTTTTCTTTTACAGAAAATTCAAAAATTTGAACCCTCGGACTTGAGGGTTTTATATCTCTCCTCCCCCACCCGAACAACAGACATCCTCCACCCCCACCCCCCCGTTCCCTGTCCCTCCCTCTTTTTTTTTTATGTATTCTGGTCACAGGGCGACTCTTTTGGTATTCATTCGTCCTCAATTGATTTGCAGCGTTTCCGTCTCTTTTCAGAGACCCGTGTCCTGGTCGGAGGATTCCGTCGTACGCATGTGTGTGTATGTGTGTGTGTGTGCGTGTGTTTTATTCAGAACGTACTTTGTTTCATGGACCGATCAATATACGCGTTCTCAAAGTCTTTTTTGATTCGGCAAAAAACATTGTTGAGTAATGTTTTTTATTTGTTCAGAAAAATAATAAATACTGTTTATCTTCTTCATGGTATTTAATGAGGATAATGAGGAGGATGGCAGTAATTTATACTGTCAGAGGAACAACAGTATCTCCAGAGATGTGAGAACAGTATCAGTTGTGGCAATTTTTTTTTTACTTGTTGGCGGCTTCTCTTTAAATTTAATGATATTTATGCTGTCAGGCTTTCACTTGGATCTTAAATTACATTGAATTGCATCGAGTTTGTATGTATGTATGTATATATGTATAATACATAATATATATACATGTATATATATATACATTCACGGATATACACACATGTATGTATGTATATATATACACACATATATATGTGTGTGTGTAGATAGATAGATAAATAAATAAAAGGATGAGAAAGATATCCCTTCTGAAGAAAATGTTATTTAAAAAAAAGAAAAGTCGTTGTTGCAGTATTTATCAAAGCCTTTACGTTGTATATTTTTAATCAGGTAAATGGATAATCGAAGTTAAGTCTAGATGATATTAAAACCATTTTTCATTCCCGGCAACTTTAATCCAATACGAGCGGTGTAATGGCGTTATCATCGCATGTCATATCTTTTTCGAAGTTTAATTAGCTATTACGCCGAATAAAATTGGTTAATAATGTATTTTCCCCTGGTGGTACGTGGAAATTGTCTCGTGTTACTTTGGCTTTCAGTTCACAGAGGTACTGTATAATTAATGATGTGTACCGGGAAACGAAGCCTTTGACAGTCAAATGAACATTGGCATTTATTTTGATTATCTGACTCAGAGGGGAATTCCGCCTTTACCCGGTAGATGAGGAAGTAGGTCAGTAGGGTGGGAGAAGGAGTGGTTGACGGAAAGTCAGTCGAGCGCGAGAAGAAGTTATTTGTAAATCATTAATGTTATTTTGTCAACGGCTTTGAAGTTTCACTTCCCATAAGGAATCGGTTTATTCTGCCCTCTACACCACCCCACCCCTTCCTGGGACAACATCAAATCGACAGAACTAATTTCAGGATCTTTTCATCGAAGTAGGTGTTAGCATCATTTGTGAGATGTGTGGCTTTTTTTATATGAGTAATATAAATACTTTCCTTAGCCTTACATGTGGGTAGATGCCTTTTTCATAATACGCGTATGAAATACTGCTAATAATTTGAAATACTACCAATAATTTCCTGCAAGCTAAGTTTTGAAAGCAAGATACAGTTTCCCCATCAGTACATTCAATTATTTTTTTTTCAAACAACTTTGTACGATTTTCTGTAATCAAATAAGTAACGTTTACCACCAAGGAGTGTTAGTTTGGCATGTTCACCCATATAGAAAATAATACATTAAAAAACTGCCCCTATAGGTCCCAGATCTGTCAGTTCAAGCATTTTAGTTCACTCGTCCCTCCACTGTCCAACCAAAATTAAGCCCCTTCCTTTCATCTGTCCACTCACCATTCAACCACAATTTATGAAATGGCCCCCCTTCTCAAGAACTACCATCTCATCAAGTTTTAAGAAAATTCTTTTCAAACGTTTTAAGGTAATTTTACAATCATTTCGGGCACAGGAGGAAACGCATAACGGTTATGGCGGAAGAGCTAACGTTTACTCTCTGAAACGTCTTGTAATTCGTTTTAGATGACCTGTAATTGAAGTGAAGAGGTTGACCTGGTGCAATTCCACCTTTTTAGAAACTGGATATTTTCCCTCCCGGTCTGCTTCAGAGCAAGAACCTGTGCTAGCATAAAGTCATGTTAATATAAAACTGTGTTCTGGTTTCTTTTTACTCCTGTTTTGCAATTTAACACATGTCGGTCAGATATGATTTATTAAAGAATTAGGTCTTTCTACGTATTTTACCTGAGTTTACTCGGGTTAAATGCCTTTGTAATAATATACATTGTGTAATTTGTATTAAATCATTTAGTGCTCATTTGTATTTCAAGGCTTTTAACTCGTGCTTTAGCAGATAGCTTAAACTGGGTTTCCTGTTTCTGTTCTGACAGAGCATTTTAAATCACAAATACAGTTCTTTTTTTTTCCTCATGGTGCTACGTGGTCTATCTTCTTGTCCTCATTGCTGAGTTTCAAACGACTGAATTACATCCATCCATCCATTTGCTATTCTCCCCGGAGAGGACGCCATCCAAGGAGCGTCGAAGAATCTTTTCGTATCTGTTCGGTTCATATTTTCATTTATCTTTTGTGTTACATTCATCTAGTCCGTTTGGTCTCTTCATACCTAGCTTTCCAACTTCTTCATTTCGTCTTCCTCCAACTTAGGAACAGGTTCTTCTTGGAGGCATTATGAGTCTAGGAATGTGACTCTCCTCCGGTTAAACTGCGTAATGATATGTCAAGTGACTAAAGGAAGTTTACTATTGATCATCATGGAAACTGTACGCATGTAGTCATCGCCATTAAAACTGTCTACGGTATCAAAATTATCTACGGTTTGTGAGCGTTATTGAAACTGTTTGAAGAATTTTATGAGAAAAAATATCTAGCGATTTACGAAGCAT
>NC_089745.1:13055917-13058417 GCF_040412425.1 Macrobrachium rosenbergii
TCTTCACCCTTGTTGCGACCCACAACAGGTGACTAACTGTTAAGCTTTAATTCGTTGTTTTGATTAACAATGGCGCCGTGGAAATGATTACAGCGGACCTAAATCGTACCTATTTTCGCGTTAATCGACCTTGGGGCTGTATGGTGGTGAGGCGAGTGACATAACCACTGAACACGAAGGACCCACATATATATATATATACCGTATATACTGTATATATATATATATATATATATATATATATATATATATATATATATATATATATATATATATATATAATTGTATATATATATGTATATATATAATGTATGTATGTATGTATACTATACTGTATATATATATATATATATATATATATATATATATATATATATATATATATATATATATATATATATATATATATAGATAGATATACAGACACAATTTATATTTGTGTGTGTTTTGAGGGAGAGTGAGCGCGTATATATGCATTTATGCATATATAATTGTATAAATGTATTTACGTATTATATATATATTTCTGACTATGTATGCATCTTTGCATATGTATGTCTGCTAATGTATGGTAACGACGTATATCAGTGTGCATAATTTTGCATAGTCATTACTGCATCCAGTTTGAAACGAAGGTGCAGTTTACGGAAACAATCCATTCACGGTAATAATATTCCAAGATCACCAGAGGGAATTATTCAACTTGGTGTATGTGTGTGTGTGTGTGTTCCAACGTATCTGTATGTAAATACGGTGTTATGATGATGGTGATGATGGCATTCCGGAAAACAGTGCAATATATTCCTCTTGTGTTGTTGAGCGTGCATGTTTGTGCTCGTATACATTGTAATTTATTATGGTTTTCTGCCCTAGGGTCGTGGCTGTACGTTTCGCAAGATTAGTGTTCGAGTGCTCATGTTTATATTGCGTTGGTGGTCACATCACCTTTATTCTTATGAAACGTGAAAAATAGAGCGGTGAGCAAAGATAAATTGCAAGTTATCAAGGTAACGAAGGAAACATGAAAATGTATGTATACACAGGTAATATTTTGATATTATGTTTTTGCGCAATTTTCTGGCGACAAGTGTTTCTGATGCTTAAGTGAATTATAACATTTTTCCGTTCTATGCAATGGGCAGATTTAATAATTTTTAAAAGTCAGGTAGACTGAAATTGCATAGGAAACCTAGAATATATATCAATATTGTACTATCTGTACTGCTGTGTGGACATTATTCAGTAGGACAGTGAAGCTATGTTTTAAAAATATTTCGAACTGAGAATACTGTTTTAAGAAGAACAAAAGATGTCAGATGAAAAGGTTGGGTGTAAAATGATACCAAAGGGTAAACTAAGGAAGTTCCGTATGCAGATGGGATCATAACAAAGAGGGAGATGGAGATATGGGTGGCATGGACATGTACGTCCGACCACTCCAGGGAGACTTTAAGTGTCAGTTGTACGGCCCAGACCTACTTGGATAAGAGCTAATCAGACGTGAGGCTGGAGTTGAGTGGAGATTTGTGGAAGTGAAAAGTACTAGAAAGACATAAGTAACAAAATTGTACAGAGACCCTTTATGTGGCACTGTACTGGATACAGTGATGATGATGATGTTGTTCCGAATCTTATAAAACAAGCAAAGAATGCGCCGAAGTTTCTTCGGCGCAATCGAGTTTTCTGCACAGCCGCTACAACGTATAATCAAGGCCACCGAAAATAGCTCTATCTTTCGGTGGTCTCGGTATAATGCTGTTTGAGCCGCGTCCCATGACACTATAACACGGCCCGATGGTGGCATGTCCTATTTAATCTTAAATAAAAAAACACTACTGCGGCTAGAGGGCTGCAATTTGGTATGTTTGATGATTGGAGGGTGGATGATCAACATACCAATTTGCAGCCCTCCAGCCTCAGTAGCTTTTAAGATCTGAAAGCGGACAGAAAAAGTGCGTACAGAATAAAGTGCGGATGGACAGACAAAGCCGGCACAATAGTTTTATTTTGCAGAAAACCAAAACTTAGTCTCTTTCCATCCAGGTAGAATATTTAGAATATAATTTCCAGTGTTGTATTATTCGTAACAGCAAATAATTACATCTCAGTGCGATCATTATTCTCTGTTTTTGTGTAGAGCTGCCCAGCTCTGTATCAATTCCGCAGAGAATTGTTTGGGAGGAATGATTTTGAGCCGACGCTCGTGTTACGGCCAGTTACATATTAGATAGTTTGCCTCGTTGAAATTAAATTTGTCATATTAGAGAATGATTGTTAAATAATAATTAATTGTTATCGGTATCATTATTGCTGGTAAGTCGTTTAAGCTTGGACGACATTCGAAGAACATTCTCCTTATTACAGTTAAATTATCTCATAACGTATCTCTCTCTCTCTCTCTCTCTCTCTCTCTCTCTCTCTCTCTCTCTCTCTCTCTCAAATGTTAGGGCAGAACTTTAATTCTCTTTCTCACTTATCAAAACCAGCAGGTAAAAGGGAG
>NC_089745.1:13063417-13078417 GCF_040412425.1 Macrobrachium rosenbergii
AAAGGAAACTTTTTTTAACAAATATTTTTAACATGCTTCCTGAATGTGGCAAACCAACACGTCCTACCCCATTTTTTCTTTTTCCTGTTCTTTTTGTATTTATGTTTTCCCTTTTTTTTATTCATATTCTGTATTCGTTTATCACATTTACATAACCAATTATTTACCATTCATACGTTTTCATGGACAGTAATCATTATTTGGGGTGTTAAGTTCCAAAACTTATTATGCCAATATCCTTAACTCGTATTCGCTTAGCCTTTATTCGCTGGATTTACAGAGCATCCTAGGGTAGTGTCTTTGGAAACCGGGGCCCCTTTTGAAGGCGAAGGATTAATTGAAAAATTATTCTGATCCTTTTGAGGGAGGCTGAAACCTTCCATGGCTATGTTCTCACAGGCGGGGAATAACTGCCAGTTTACGGATAGTGAAAAGTGGAAACAAAAGACCAGTATTCTGCTCTAAAATGGAAAACTGCAGTGTCTGCAAAAATACAAAACTGAGAAAATGCTAGATAAAAATGTACAAATTTTGATCCATTTAGTAAGAGTGAGAAAAAGTAAATACTTGTGAAGTCCAGATTATTCCAGTGTTAATTAGATGCAGTGAAATCCCAGTGCAGCTTGACAGGTAAAGCTCTTTGACTCTTCTTAGAAATTGCAGTGCAGCCCAATTCTTATATTCCTGGACTGCTTTGGCATATTTGGGACTTATTATCTCATTTCTTGGTGGCAGTATTTTCATCACAGTATGCTTCACATTTTTTCACTTTAGGGTAAAATTGTTTTAGCTAGATCCATCATGTTTTTGTTGTTTTCTTTTGCATGTTTTTCTTGATAAGGCAACTGGAAGAACATGGAGGATAACTATAAGCTCTATTAGGATTCCTTTTAATTTACTGCGTGTCAAAATACCGGGCTTATGATGAACAAAAATCTGGAGATTTTTAAACCTTACGGTTCCCTGTATGACACTTCCAAACGTGGAGGGTCCTAAAGTGTTTGGCTGTTTTACGAGTATTTAGTTCAATTCCGTTTTAACTCCCTTTACGAGTTTTAAGTTTATTCTCTGGGAGAAGGGTTGCCATTCAATCTCTATATCAGTCCGAAGTTACCAAAGCATTTGAGGGCTTCTTTTTACTTCACAGTTCTTCGAATTCGATAGTTGAATTTTTCATGGGCATACTTTATTCCACTTTCACAGCTTCATAACTCATTATTTTAAGCGACTTTTCGAGGTGGCTTACGAAATATTCTACTCTGTTGATAGCAGCGTGAGTTTCTCTCTCTCTCTCTCTCTCTCTCTCACTTTGAGTGAAACCATCTACTGTGTCTCCTCTTATTAAATGTACTCTTGTTTTCACGAAAGTTCCGCTTCTCTCTCTCTCTCTCTCTCTCTCTCTCTCTCTCTCTCAGTTTGAGTGAAACCATCTACTGTCTCCTCATTAATTGTACTCTTGTTTTTCACGAAAGTTCGACTCTCTCTCTCTCTCTCTCTCTCTCTCTCTCTCTTTGAGTGAAACTATCTCTTGTGTTTCCTCTTATTAACTGTACTCTTGTTTTCACGAAACTTCTCTTCCTCTCTCTCTCTCTCTCTCTCTCTCTCTCTCTCTCTCTCTCACGAAGGTATCGCTTATATTTTAATCGTAGACAATTTCTTTCACAAAGTAGACCCCTAACACCCCCGCCCCCGGTTCTCTTTCTCTCATCATCCGTGGTCTCCCGCTCGAAGGAAGCATCAGCATCGTTCTGCACGTCTCTCGTCGCTTAATGGATCTTCCTCCCTCCGACAGTGTTGTTTTTCCAACTGCTAAGTGTTCTGCCATCACTTCTTCCCCCTTTCCTTCGGAGTAAAATTCAATCTAGGTGGGGGAGTCAGTTTAGTCAACAAAAGGCTTGGCCGTGCGATCGGCCATGTTGGGTATCGTTCTGCCATTGCTATTTCTCTCAAGTTATGGAGGTTTGGATTTCCTGTTAACCTTCATTTTATCTCCGTTCTGTTGTTTTAAGTTATTTGTTATTCTCTTCTCCCGGCCCTTCAGTTGTTCATCTGCGAGAGGGAGATTGCTTTCCAGGTGTATAACGGTATTTCATGCTTGTGCCGTGTAAATGTTTGCATGTTGAGAATATTATTATTATTATTATTATTATTATTATTATTATTATTATTATTATTATTATTATTATTATTATTATTATTATTATTATTATACGTCGGGGATTTTAGCGAGGAGAATTTCTTCCTCTGACCATTTATTATGTTTTGAGATTTCCTTCACTGTTGTTTTACGAGTTAATATAAGCCTTTCCCTTACAGATCCTATGTGTCTTTATTATAAAGGTAGTGTTATCCTCTTGTTAAATTTGCAATAGGGGTTCTCATGATGTAACAAGCCACCACTATGATTGTATGTAGGTCATACGCATATGGATGTATAGGCTTGAATCCTTGTTAATGTTATGCATATTTACTCTAAAATATACTTCAATCGTCAATGCTGAATTCCTCTGTGTTCGTCAGGTTACGTGAACACACCACGTTTCATGTATAGTGATGCTGCTTATACTTTCAAGACTGTCAGTATGAATGTACAAACGATTATTCTACCTTTGGTATCATGTTTGTCAGATTGGGTCATTGCAAACACTCAGGTCAAATTGAATTTTAGGTCTCATCGTTTGTAAGCGTAATGGTTAATTTAGGTGAAACCTAATGTGATATTTTAAGCTTGGTGGCATGTAAGCTTTTATTTGCAGATTTTTTTTCTTCCTTTTAATCTAAGTTTTCTCTGTAGAATTTTAAATATTTTAAAAATTTGTTCCTATGTAAATATGTATGTACATATGTGTATATATAATGTGTGTGAATGTATGTATGTATGTATGTTTGTGTGTGTTTATGTATTATGTATGCGTGTGTATGAACACTGAGATTTTCTGTATATACATGAAAATCGAAGAATACGTCTGTAGTCGAAACTCTTAAGATAAGAGGAACAGAAGAGGTAGGAAGATACCTGACGATTTCTTCAATCCTAATATGGTGGGGAAATGCCTTGACGGGGCCTTTCCTCTTGTGATTAAGGTGAGATGGCCATTGAAGATTCATGCTCATGTGTTCCCTCTCTCTCTCTCTCTCTCTCTCTCTCTCTCTCTCTCTCTCTCTCTCTCTCTCTCTGTTACTTTCACTCCCTTTCTCACCGGGAGTGAGCTGCAAGGATATGCTAAACACTAGTTCAGTAATATATTCCTCAGTTCAATGGAGAATCTGTGGTTTTAGCGAACGTGTCCAAACTGTTCCTCCTCCTCCTCCGCCCGGAATCATACCAGCCCTCCCCTAATTCCCCCCGCCCTAGCTTGGAATTTCTACCAATGTCCTGCAAGTGAGAGGGTAAGTAAATCTGAGTAAAATGAAATGAAGGAGAATATTTTCACGTTAAACACACCGTGTGTGTGGAATTGCATGTCAAGATTTTCAGCGTTTAAATGCAAACGAGTCTTCATTGGAAGAACTTGGGTAAGAGCTGGCATTACTGTAGTCACTTTTTGGTGAAGCTTGCTTCTGCTTATATTTTTTATTTTATTTTTGTTTATTATATTTTCGTATTTCTTCAGCAAAAGCCTTTTCCGCTAAAAGGTTCAGTTTCCTGGAATGAGATTGCTAGCCCCTCTGACTTTCTTTGTCTTGACCCTGTGTGTGTGTTCATGCTTTTTTATGTATATAGGCATTTGATTGTATGTATGTGTGTGTACCATATTTTTGTATGTTTTCATCGTTAAGTCATTTCCTGTTGCTCCAGATAAAAATAATTAAATTTCACTGCCATTTTCATACTAAAACTACTGAATCATGGATGAGGCCCTGTGCAAAAAGCGTTCACAGCATTAAAACACCTGAACAAAAGACCCAACAAGAGTTTGTCTTCTCCCACCAACATACACACCCCTCTATCTTGCAAAAATACTCGTGCTTCTTAGATATTAAGGCATTTCTTTTCCAGTAACCCCTCTGTTCCACTTTACCAGAACTTCCTTAGGTCCTCATCTCCATCTTAACTACATATACTTTCACCAGCCTCTAGTCTTCCATTCTCTTCACATGACCGAATAATCTGAAAACATTTTGCTCCATCCTTTCTCTTTTATGTATCTCTCTACGTTTCTTACCCTACCGTTGTTTTTACGCCTCATATAACATGCAAATTTTCATTCACTCTCCGCATTTCACTTTATAAAGGAGATTTATTAAATTTTCTCTTAATGCATTGCATCTTCGGCTTTTATACTCACTCCAAGTTTCTTCCTTGCTTCTTATAGTTGTTAATGACCTTTTCTCCTCTTCTACCATCATCCAATATATTTATTCCCCAAAACCTGTCTCAATTAATTCCTTCCTTTCCCCAACCGTCCATGTCGATATCCATTGCTCCATCTCTGGTCTTTATTTACAATAATAAATCTTACTCTTGCAGTCATTTACTCACTTTTGTTTTGCCATTTGCCAGCAGTTTCAAATTTTATCACTAGTTACTGCAGCTTCCTTTCCCATCTCCAGTCAGTACTATATCATCTGCAAACATCAGCCGTTCAACTTTTATTCATGACATTATTATTTCCAGAAACTTTACAGCTATGTACAATGCCCTTTCTCTAAATTCTCGCACCACTCTTTCCACAGTTATTAAATTGCCTTGAAAATATACACACCTTTGTCTCAGATCCACTTGAACACTAAACTTATCTACATACACGCGGTTCACTTCCGCCATAAATCTTTCAGTTGCTCTACCTTTATCTTCTATATATACTGTGCATCCTTAACTTCCTCCACATTGCCTCTCCTCTCGATTGTGTTGAAAGCAGCTTTTCCATTAACTTTCAGACTTCTTGCATAACTGCTTCGTAACAAAAGTCTGGATCTTCCCTTCTCAATCCTTTTATAGTCTGACCTACCTTGTCAAATAAAATCTTAATTATATTTCCGTCCCTTCAATGCATGTTATGGTAATTGTTCTGCTAAAACAATTTCCACATAACAAACAAACAAAAATTATGAATTTATAAAGGTCTGGCCACCCTCCCTCCACGCAGACTGCAGCGTGTACCGGGGCCCACTTTATATCCGACACTGGGAGCTTGTATTTATATTCGAACAGGTTTACATTCTGAATGTGTTTGCTTTCCGGCGTGTTTAATTTCGCGCGTGTTTGAATAATGTCTGTAATGTTTGCTTGTCCCTTATAATATGTTTTTTAGCCGTATTTACATTGGAATTGCCATTGCTGACTTGTTTTTATTGAATCCTTGATGTTTATGGGCGCATTTTAGCTACAATGCTGTTCGAGGCGAGTTTTGATATTGAGGATATTATTAATATTTTATCCTTTTTTGTGATAAAAAGCAGCTGTTTTCGTTTCGTGTGAAAAGTGTTGTATACAATTTGTGAATGTAAATTGTAATGTAACTGTACACATAATCGTAGATTAAATATACGGTTATTTATCTGTACACATACATATATACGTACATACATACATGCGTGCATGTACTTGTATATGTATGTGTATATATATATATTTATGTATGTGTATGTGTGTGTGTGGTCCCATTAAAATTATAGAAGTGCGTGGGACTAACAACCTTATCCCAAAATACTTGGTTAGAGCTGAAAGCTACCACTTTTTAAGGTGAGAAAGATTATATATATATATATAGTATATATATATATATATATATATATATATATATATATATATATATATATGTATATATATATAAGTAATGTTGAAGTTTTTTATATATAGATAAGTTTTTTCTTTTAATGTATACATAGATTAATATACGGCCATATGCATAAATGTTGTGTATTAGACATGCTTTAATGTATCTAATCCCATATATACTTACATAAGACCCTCTAAATCTACCCATCCTTTATGAACTGACACTAATCGCCCAGAAAAGAATTACATATTCATGCGTTTGCGGTAGTTTCTTGGACGTGATCCAGGGAAGAGATTTTAGTAAGTGATCCAGGGAAGAGATCTTAGTAAGTGATCCAGGTAAGGCATCTTACTAAGTGATCCAGGGAACTGATCTTAGTAAGTGATCCAGGGAAGAAATCCGAGTAAGTGATCCGGGGAAGAAATCCTAGTAAGTGATCCAGGGAAGAATTCTTAGTAAGTGATCCAATGAAATTATCCTAGTAAGTGATTCTGGGAAGATATATTAGTAAGTGATCCAAGGAAATTATCCTAGTAAGTGATCCAGGGAAGTGATCCTATTATAGTAAGTGATCCAGGGAAGAGATTTGAGTAAATGATCCACGGAAGTGACCTTAGCAAGTGATCCTAGTAAGTGATTGGGGGAAGTGATCCTAGTAAGTGATCCAGGGAAGAAATCCGAGCAAGTGATTCGGGGAAGAAATCGTAGTAAGTGATCCAGGGAAGAATTCTTAGTAAGTGATCCAATGAAATTATCCCAGTAAGTGATCCAGGGAAGATATCTTAGTAAGTGATCCAAGGAAATTATCCTAGTAAGTGATCCAGGGAAGAGATCTTAGTAAGTGATCCAGGGAAGTTGTCCTAGTAAGTGATCCAGGGAAGTTATCCTAGTAAGTGATCCAAGGAAGATATCTTAGTAAGTGATCCAGGGAAGTGATTCAAGGAAATCATCCTAGTAAGTGATCCAGGGAAGATATCGTAGTAAGTGATCCAAGGAAATTATCCTAGTAAGTGATCCAGGGAAGTGATCCCAGTAAGTGATCCAGGGAGGAAATTTTGGTAAGTGATCCAGGGAAGAATTCTTGGTAATTGATCCAGGGAAGAAACTTGGTAAGTGATTTAAGAAAGTGATCCCGACGGCAAGCCTGCGTGGAAATGATATAGGCCTATTCCCCCTCAGGCGGGGAAAGATGTACGCCGCAACTGGTTTCCAAATAGAAGATAAAATGCCATTTATTTTTCCATATATTTCACTTAGAATCTCTTTGAACCCATTCTCACTCTCCGGCATCCAGGCGCTTCGTCAGCACTCGTGTGTTTTTAATGGTAGTCTCTCTCTCGGCTTTATGTATTTATGGGGGTGCATGTTTTTCGTGCGTGTTTTTCTATCAGGAAGTAAGATTTACGCCTTTCGTCTTATATATGTAAGCTCCCGCTCTCTTTGCGCGCACGCGTTCACGCATGCTTACTACATTCATTTATACATATATATATACGTACATGCATACATATGTATATGTATGTATATATATATATATATATATATATATATATATATATATATATATATATATATATATATATATATATATATATATATATAATGTTTGTCACATACTCTGTAACATTTTATATTGACAGATATTAAGCTACAAATATCGATAAATATTCAATTCAGTATACCTCAGTAATAACTTACAACCAAGGGAAATTATAGTTAAGTGTTTTGTCATCCGTGAGATTTGAATCGCCGCCTGGTTTAGAAACAACGATGTATTGTACAGTAGGTCAATGGCTTAAGTGTCTTCACCTATGATTTACTCACAGACTTCCCGTCTGTTCTCAAATCCTTAACAAGCATTTAGTCGTTTATCTTTGTTTCTTAATCAAATTCCTATGATAAAACTCCCCTAGTGCACCATATAATGTTAAGCTCCGTTAACACTTACAGCTACTTTCATCACATTTACTCATTCAAAAGAACATTTATTCCCGTCACCCAATGCTTTGGAATTTTTTCTTCATACACACTGGAATTTTTCTTCATACACACTTACCATACACACTTTCCATACGCACTGGAATTTTTCTTCATGCACACTTACCATACACACTGGGATTTTTCTTCATACACATCTACCATACACACTGGAATTTTTCCTCAAACACACTTACCATACACAATGGAATTTTTCTTCATACACACTTACCATACACACTGGAATTTTTCTTCATACACACTTACCATACACACTGAAATTTTTCTTCATACACACTTACCATACACACTGGAATTTTTCTTCATACACACTTACCATACACAATGGAATTTTTCTTCATACACACTTACCATACACACAGAAATTTTTCTTCACACACACTTACCATACACACTGGAATTTTTCTTCATACATGCTTACCATACACACTGGAATTTTTCTTCATACACACTTACCATACACACTGGGATTTTTCTTCATACACACTTACCATACACACTGAAACTTTTCTTTATACACTTTACAGCTACACACTGGATATCATTTCTTCATATACACTTACCATACACTGAATTTTTCTTCATACACACGCACCGTACACACTGAAATTTTTCTTCATACGCACTTACCATACACACTGGAATTTCTCTTCACACACACTTACCATACGCACTGGAATTTTTCTTCATACACACTTACCATACACACAATGAACAGCAGTCACTCGATCACACTTTCACCACTTGTATCCTCCTTACATCCTCATCTGCCACTTCCAAAAACATCCTCAAATTCTCAATAAGCCATAAACACTCATGCATTATTCAAATATGTCTCTTTTCTGTCATGCACACTCAACAAGTTTTTAAAATGCTCACTCGTCGTCACAGGATTTGCATCTTTTATTTTCAGATCCAGTTGCTCATTAACATTATTCACGGCATTCACTTCCATTGCGAACAACTTTTTACTCCTTAAATACCTGCTTAAGTTCACTCTTAAATTTTCATTATTTTTTTCACTCTGAATTTATCAAACCTCCTGTATATAACTATTCATGAACTTCTCTATTGCACCTCTTGTAACTCATTTTTAGGTGTCTGTAAAAGAAAACTATTGTGCCGGGCTTGTCTGTCCGTCTGCACTTTATTCTGTCCCAACTCTGTCCGCACTTTTTCTGTCCGCCCTCAGATCATAAAAACTACCGAGGCTAGAGGGATGCAAATTGCTATGTTAATCACTCACCCTACAATCATCAAACATACCAAATTGCAGCCCTCTAGCCTTAGTGGTTTTTATTTTATTTAAGGTTAAAGTTAGCCATAATCGTGCTTCTGGCAACGATATAGGATAGGCCATCACCGGGTCTTTGTTAAAGATTCATGGGCCGCGGTTCATACAGCATTATAGCGATTCCACCGAAGTATAGATCTATTTTCGGTGGCCTTGATTATAAGCTGTAGCGGCTGTACAGAAAATTCGATTGGGCCGAAGAAACTTTGGCGCATTTTTTACTTGTTTCCTTTTGTAAACTCTGGTGTCTTCATTTCATCCTTTATTGCTGTTATGTTCTCTTGTTATTCACTTGCAACAAGTACCAAAGAACACTGCTTAATGATTCTGTAATCTCTTTCTTTAACTTTGCACACTTCTCATATATCTCATATACTACCTTTCATTTTTTGGTGTGTCTCGTATCCTGTTCTCACTTTCTTTTTATAAACTTTCTTGTTTTAGTAGCCTTCACAGCCATATTTTCACTCGTCACATTGGTAGCCAGCTGAAACTTGAATAAATTTTCACAGTCACTTCAAGCAGCTGATTATGAGATATACCTCCAGCCACTCTTCTCTTCACCATCATGTCCATTGTCTTGCTCTTCCATGTCTTGCTCTTCAAACACATTTTCTCTCCGAAGTATTCCTTTGAATATTCGTCTCCAAGAACCATGAGTTTCCTGAAGTCAAAATATTTTCTGGCACATTTCACCAATAAATTAATTCTCTTATAAATTATAATTATATATATATATATATATATATATATATATATATATATATATTTGTATATGTATATATATAATATAATATATATATATATATGTATAATATATATATATTGCATATACACACACACACATACATATATATATATATATATCTAATTCTCTGATAATTATGGTATCCTCATAAAGTTTTAAAATATAATGGCATCAATTTCTTCCCTGTTGGCAGAATTGTTCATAATCACATGCTTTCGTGTTCATCGTATTTCATTCATTTCTGCATTTTTACGCTGGCATCATTACTCAAACCTTCATATCCTCATTATTCCTTTTAATCACCATTCTTTTCCTTCTCTTTTTTGACGTTTGATTTTTCGTGTTATTTTTAGCCCCTGTCTCTCTCTCTCTCTCTCTCTCTCTCTCTCTCTCTCTCTCTCTCTTGTCACCCTCTGTTCGTTTCCCCATCTCGTTCCATTATCATCGTCTCCCTTCTTTCCTGTATCATTTTTTATCTGCATTCTTGATCGGGCTGTCTCGTCACCCCACCTGTATTACCTTTAACCTTCTTTTTCTTTTATCACGGTTTTTTTTAATTATTCCTCCGTCATTCCCAGTTTCATTTCGCCCTCCTCTGCCAGTTTGATACCTCTCTCTCTCTCTCTCTCTCTCTCTCTCTCTCTCTCTCTCTCTCTTATATTTATTATTTTATTCTCTCTCTCTCTCTCTCTCTCTCTCTCTCTCTCTCTCTCTCATCATCTTCCTTTTTGCGCCATTCAACATTTTATCTGTACAAGACTTTTCTCCATTTACCTCCTTTTTACCAATTCTCTTTGTTACTTTTTCGCCTTGCTCTATTATTCAGTCTCTTTATTTCTTGCACACTGTCCATCATCGAGTTTTCACCTGTTATTCAATTCATCTTTTTCTCAAATGCGTAATTTATCTGTACCTGACGCTCTTTTGTTGTATTGTATTTTTTTTTTTAATTTTCATCATCTTTTTTCTTCTACTCATCTATGCTTGACTCTCATCCTTTCAAATTTTCCTCCTAACTCCCTCCTCCTCCTTTATTCTTCCCTGTTTCCCACAGAAACCCGTCGTGATCAGAAAATGAATTATTTCCATTAGCTAATTGCATTCTAAATAATGAATAAAAATCGTAATGTAGTTTTTTTTACAGTTCCTTGGTGATGGGGGTATTGATCATCTTTTGTGGTCCACCGAGATACGTGAGTAGTCTCTCTCTCTCTCTCTCTCTCTCTCTCTCTCTCTCTCTCTCTCTCTCTCTCTCTCTCTCTCTCTCTCTAACCAGCCGCATTTTTGCTATATTGAATGATTGAATTACAAATTCGTTGCCCTAAGAGATGTTGCAATTATAAATATATTATTTGGTGAATAAAATTTATTTTTAATAACAACTTAACTGCACTGAAGGAATGGATTTATTTATGTATGAATAACATTGAATATAATTTATTTCAAAAAACCGTTGTGCCCTCCTTTATGTATATGTATATATATATATATATATAATGTATATATATATATACATATATATATATATATATATATATATATATATATATATATATATATATATATATGTATATATATATATATATATATATATATATATATATATATATATATATATATATATATATATATATATATATATATATATATATTATGGAAGCAATAAGAAAATATCGATAGATACGCTGGGGTGCAGGTGTTGAGTATGCATGGTATAGAAGATAAGTCAAAGAGCAACAGAAAATTTTCGTGATGGCTATAAAGCTTCTGTTCGAGTTTTTAAGTTTATAAGTTTAGACCAAAGTGTATATCACTTTGGTCGTTTTATATCTTTATGGATCGACAGATGTGATGAGGTCAGAGGATAAGAGGTGCAAAATTGTACAATAAGAAAATGGATTGCGTTAGATGACACAATGCTGGTTGGTGATAGCAAACAGAAACTGCAGGGACTAGTGCAATGTTTTGAAGCTGTCAGTAAATCTGAGCTCGAGTTGAGTTATTAAGGTAAATGGAACCCAGTAAGATGGAGCAGTGAATGTTTGTGAGGTTGGTAGAAGAGGAAGGCTGGACTCGGTAGATTCGTGCATGTATTTGGAAGTAGTTGTATTAGATAGAAGCGGTGAGTACATCAAGTGAAACAAGGAGGCAGAATGTGTGCTATACTGGGAGAAAGTTTGGTATTTATGCAGGAGTTGTTGAGTTATGAAGGTTTTATGGACATTGAATAGAAAAGAAAGAAAAGAGCCTTGATGGCCAAGTAGGTTAGAGCAGCAGCCTTGGACTTCGTAGAGGTCTATGGCGCGGGTTCAAATCCGCAGCCGACCGGTCAGAGAGGCGGACACTTTGCTATCCATAGACACCCCGGGATTATGTATGTAATCAACGGATAGTTTTGCTTAAAAGCAAATGGGTGTTACAAACTAATACACACAAACAAAGCCACTCCAACAGCTTCTAAAAACATAACAGACACCTCACACATCTCGACTGTCGGGCCTATTCGTGCAACGACTCCTCGCTGCTGGAAGAAAAGGCGCTGGTGACTGGTACAATGCATGTACATACGCTACCGGGGTCTAAGCGATGACAGGCAGGGCAGCCGATTGAGACTACAAAGTCTACCCTTCAGAAGAAGGCATCGTGCTTACCCCATACAAATGGGGAAAAAAGCACGTTAAAAGAAGAAAAATAGAAAAGAAAGAAAAAAGTCGAAGCTCATATGTCACAAGACAGATTGAAAGCAGATAGATATGGAGATACACAGAGTTAATAAAATGTTGGAGTAGGTGAGACAGTGGATTAGAGTATTTTGTGTTGCTGTAGTCGTAAGGAAAGAATGGAAGATGACAAGTGAGTGAAACGATGTACAGTTCAGAATTATTGGGAGTGAGGATAGAAAGACCAAGGGAGGGAAGGGGTAAATGAACAGGGTAAAAGAGGCATTTGAAAATAGGTTCATGAACATTCAGGAAGGAAGATAGTACATTTAAGATGAAGGTGAATGGTGCAATGTGTGTAGGAGGTTTGACGCATTGCTAAAAGCAGTCTGAGTAGGCATGAAGCGGTTTTATGTTGTGGAAGCTTTCTGCACTGGCCGCTCATCTGTGATTCAGCATTTTCAAGTTTCATTGTGGTAAGGATCGTCACTCCCTTTCTTGAGACCCACTTCCTGTTAGTGAAAAATTATATATATATATATATATGTATATATATATATATATATATATATATGTATATATATATATATATATATATATATATATATATATATATATATATATATATATATATGTACAGTATATAAATATATATACATATAAAATATATATATATATATATATGTATATAAAATATATATACATAAATATATATATATATATATATATATATATATATATATATACAATATATATATATATATATATATATATATATATATATATATATATATATAATGTATAATATATACATATATATATTATATTTATATATATATTATTATTTATATATATAAATTATATATCTATCTATCTATCTATCTATATATATATATATATATATATATATATATATATATATATATATATATATATATGTAAACACACACACACACACGCACTATCTTTACATCCATAAATCCATTTCTTCAGTTCAGTTACGGCATTTCTTTACAAGAATTTCATTCACAAAAATTGTATTTATAATTGTGTGAGTGAAGATGTGTGGAGCTTCAGTCAACTAAAATTCAGTCATCCAAACAGATTGCCGTGAAAGAATTACCTCTGCAGGTTAGGGTACGAACCTCAACAGTGTGGATCCTTTTCTGAGGCGAGAACTTCGTGTGTAAACACCAGAACCTCTTAAGCTCTGTAAAACGTGATGCTTTTACTCCTGCCCTTTGATGCTTGATTTTCCTTTGCTCCTTAAATGGATTAGAGTTTCTGTTTGTATATATATATATATAGTATTGGTTTATATATATTCCTATATATATTTTATATATACTATATATATATATATATATATATATATTTATATATATATATATATATATATACATATATATTTTTGTATATGTATGTGTGTTTGTGTCTGTTTATATTTGTATATGAATGAATATATATATATATATATATATAATATATATATATATATATATATATATATATATATATATATATATATATATATATATATATATATATATATATATATATATTCAAGTCTGTAAGTTGCAAAATTTCGAGTACTTATACTTGTATTTCTTGAGATTTTAAAATTCAGTAAATAATACTTATTAAAAAAGTGCTTGAAAAATCAAGTACTAGTAGACTGTATTGCATAACTAATCCCATAACAAAACTGCACTAGTAGTGACAATAACTTGACTATAATATGTGGATTTTTTGTTATAATGAATTATGCATGTCAGTAATAAAGATTACCAAGTTTTATTCAAATTATTTAACATCTACTCTTGTGTATCAACAGAAAATCAGTCAGTTTTCGTGTAATCAATTCAAGAATGAACTGCAACAACCTGTTTACTCCCTGTCTGTATCTGCAGGCAACATGATCAGTTCTGCAGTACAGTAGTTTAGTCTTTCAGTAGCCATCATTCGTAGCTGTGCTAGTGTCGTTATGACATCTCCTAAGGACTCGGGCATATGGAGCCAATTGAAGTTGCAAGTGGATACCTCTGGCACATTCAAGGCAGTCTGCAAGGAGTGTGACTGTGGTATAACATGCTCCAGAAAGGTTACTTCCAATCTTCACAAACATATGAAGGTAAACTAAGTTTCTTAACTTTAACAGTTTGGATGGAGCACCAAAGGTTGGCGCTTATGACCAAAATTCTTTAATGACATGCTAGAATTTTTTGAGCCATTTGAGGAGGCCACCAGCTGTGCCCAAAGACAGAATTCTGTTTCCTCTAGCCTAGTCATTCCATGTGTGGGATAGCTCAAGTTTCACCTAGAGAAAATGCAATCTAAGTATAACAGTGGTTTGGTATTTGGATTGTAGAGGTCATTACAGAATCGCCTCCATTATATGAAGAACGGAAAATATGCCAAATGGCAACTATGTCCAAAGATACTACACCTCGTGGAAGCATGGATCCTGCCACAGACCATTCAGAAGATACACCAGGAGCTAGTTCAACTGAACCAAGAAGGAAGAATCTGTTTAGTTTTATGGGTAACCCAGTTCGATAATCAACAGATGTAACGCAG
>NC_089745.1:13083417-13088417 GCF_040412425.1 Macrobrachium rosenbergii
TCATTTCTGTGGTGACGAATTAGAATTATAGTGCTCTTACGTTCTTAACGCTCTCTTAATGTCACGCGAAATCGATATATGAATGATGTAGATGGGTAATGTTATGTTTTATGATGATATTTATCATGAAAAGGTAGGAAAATTACTTTGATGAATTGGCGGTAAAGCAAATGTTAGGGTTCTCGTAATGTACGCAGCAAAGAAAATCGTTATAATTACTGAAATGAATTCGTAAATGTCTGGTCATTGTGGTTCTGTAATATCGTTGTTAATATTCAATAAAAGGTGCTGTTATTCAGTAATAAGTGTATAGAAATTTCTTATATATACAAAGTCTTCTGTGAGCGTTTCGCTTTTGTGATATATCTTTGAAAATTGAGATCCAGCAATAGGGAAGAAAAATGTGGCCTGTCATACGTACCTTTACCTCGCAGTAATCAATTTAAGGTCATGAAAGGTCAGTATTAGCGGAATCGAAAGCGTGATGTTTGTACGTGTTTCTGTTACTGGCATGCTAGATGGTGCCAAATCGTGCCCCAAGGGTTTTTCTAACTTTACTGCCACAGTTACTCTATGTTGTAAAGTGCTCACGTGAGATGACCAACTTAGACTCAGAATAGGTTTTATACGAGTTCTAATATCTTTATTCTTCAGTTTCGTTCGAAGTGGTGTAATCAGAAATAACCCATTATTCATCATTTTGCCAAGCGCATGCATTTGTTCCCAGTACCTACAGAATGGAGGTTGATTAAATGAAGTTGATTGCCTTCATATTAAAAACTTTAAATCACCAATACCATGTTTACATATACCTGTGTGTATATATATACAGTATATATAGTTACTATATTGCTGTTAATATATTGCAAGTGTACCATTTAATAACATTTTTATATATATATATTGCACCATATAAAATTATTACACACCTGAAAATTCTCCTACATGTTAGAACAATATAATTATACGCAAAAGAGGCAAATTTATGTATACTGGGAAAATCTTCAGACATGTTCCATTATTGTGTAAGAAGGAGGGTCGCTGATTTAGAGCTGTACTTGACGCTGTTTATTTATGTTCGGAAATAAAGTCCTGCACCAAATCGTTCCCTTTTTAATTTTATCTCATTACGAGCAATTCGTTAAATTTGAAGTCGTCCAACTAACTTAGCAGGGATGAGCACGTTGCTGGAAAACGTGTTCTATGTATCTCAGTATAGTGATTGGTGGCGTACTGTAAATTAGGGAGGAAACTAAAGCATTAAGAATTTTTATTCTTTTGTACTCTAATGAAATTCATGTACCTTTCTGAAGGGTTTAATAAATTCAGGTGATGAAGAGATTTTATGTTTGTCTTAGAAGTTTTTATCGTTGTGCGATTTTAATTTTATTATTACATGTATCAAGAAAGTTATGTAAAGTTGATGAGACTTGTATTGTTGATATGGTTTTCTCATTTCTTGTTTAAAATAATTCTTTCTTAAAAACTATTTATTCGGCCTTTCTGTTTTTTCAACATTTCTTGTGTTATAGGAATTAGGGTTTTCTTTTCAATTTTGAATTCTTTGTTTTACCAATTTTTAATAACTGTTTCCAATAAGTACCGTATAGACTTATTTAAAAATGGATTTGTTTTTGTAAATTTTTATTTTACGAAAAATTTTTACTGGGTATCACACCCGCTGTATTTTTTATGTATTTGAATTTGGCTTTAGTTGTGAACGACTAGTATACTGATAATATTTGCTGAATACACTAATATACATGCCTCCACTCTGAAGTATCCTTAAAGAAATACAGAATATATTTAAATAAAAGTGAACAAAGAAATTTTGCAAGCGAAATGGAAAAAAATTATTTTATACAATCGTGCAATAACATATTCGCTATACTTAAAGTCTTCTGATCGCTGATATAAAACAGCACAGTGACTGCTAGGTTACTTTGGCGTTATTTGGTCTGATTAGTTATTGGTTGGGTGACTGCTGCAAGTTCAGTAATGTATAAGACTTTTAATGGCTGGGGCGTTGACCTAACATAGAACCCTACTGTTTTACCGGTCTTGAACCAGGATTAATGGTGATGCTTTATTTTTGTATGGTGATGGAAATACACCACTACATTCTGTTAATTGGCGCAAGTTATTAACTTTTAGCTTTTTAACTTTTAAACAAAAATCGCGTGCCTTTATCCAATTTAGCACTGGGCTAATTTCAGTATCTATATTTCCGCGTTTCTGTTGTAATATAATGCTGGTCCGCCAGTGGACAGTCGAGAGAGATAATCGTATTTAAAAACAACTTTATAATTCGAATGGATTTTGTTAACTTGGTTTCGAACAAATCGCCAAATGGAAACCGCACGCCACAATAAAAATAGAATAATAATTGGCGTTCGAATTTGACGCTTGAATTCGGTGGTATTTTTAGTTATGTCATGATTAATGTATTTTTAGACATTGTTCAGGGCGAAATACGAATTTGTTAGTTGTGTATACGGCGCCATAAATAGTACGTTCATTGAATTGGAAACGATTAGTTTTTAGGTGAATGTGTTTTTTGAGCTAATTTGAAAATAAGCGCGTTGCATCTGTGCTGAATATCGAAAACCATAGCCAACATAAAGAACCGAAAGTGACATTGTTCTTTGTAATAACTTAATTTTTTTATTTATTTGATAACTTGAAGAAAAAATTATGAAAGATAGAGTTTTGGAATGACCTTAATTAGGTGGTAAAGTCCTGTCTACATTTTGCAAGCTTAGCTTTTATTTAGTGTACCCATTACCCTTACCGTAAAAAAATGCTTGTAAGATAAGAGAGGGTCGTGACGGAAAGTCCTGACTCTAGGGACGTTACGTACCCTCGTGAAGCTCGGACCAAAGTTCGCACGTTTAGTAATAATTATTTAGGGGTCACTTAAGTTTATCAGGGTGCGTCTACACTACTATGAAATATGTCGTAGAAAAGTCGGCTACTTATTGCACAAATGTCACAAACAAGTTGATGACTTGCTGTGCTGGATAATCTTAAGATGTACTGGTTAGAACTACCAGTAAGCGACGTTTTTAATGTTTGTATGTAGCGTTTTCATATTTCAGTTGGACCTCTAATTATTTTGTTTATATTTTGTATTCATTTTCAATCCTTTTTTCAACTGCTTTTTTGCCAGAACATTCCTCGTGTTTCCTCTCCATTTTATTCTGCCCTTTCTTTCGGCTTAGCCTTCATTCCTTGTATTCTCTTTTGCAATTTGTTTTCTTTTTTAATCCTAGCATTCTTGATTTCCTAAAGTACGTATCCATATTTATTTTGAAACTGTCTGCCACTTCATCTATGTTGTTATAATTCTTTTCGCATGTCTTGGAACCCTTTTAATAGATTGCTCAATTTCTGTCTGACTTTTCTTCTCCATCATCTCTGTATTCAGTTTCTCTCTATCTCTTCGTTTCCTTCCTCTCTCTTTACCCCTTCCTATATACATCCTTATCCATTTCATATTCCCCTCAATTATTTGATAATTGTATTACCTTTTTTCCTTCTGAAGGTACTAACCTATTTTTTTTTCTGAACCTCTGTTTACCGTCCCAGCTTCATCTAACTATTTAGTATAGCTTCCTTTTCCTTCCATTCCACGTCCCCTCCTCTGCCCTCCCGCCTCCCCCTTTCCTCTGCCTCCTCTTCTTTTTCTTTCCCCTCCCACCCTTTTCCTCTCGTGATCCTCCCCTTCCCCCTCCTCCCACCTCCCCCTCTCCCCTCTCCCTCCTCCTCTTTTTCCCTCCACCTTTTCCCTCTCGTGATCGTCTTTATCCCCCTCCCCTCCTACCTTCCCTTCCCTCTCCCTTCTCCTCTTTTTCCCTCCCACCCTTTTCCTCTCTCGTGATCCTCCCTTTCCCCCTCCCCCACCTCCCACCTCCCCCTTCCCTCTCCCCTTCTCCTCTTTTTCCCTCCCACTCTTTTCCTCTCTCGTGATCCGCCCTTCCCCTCCTCCTCCCTCCTTCCCCTTCCTATCCCTCCTCCTTTTCCCTCCCCACCCCTTTCTCTCTCGAGATCCCTCCTTTCCCCCACGCCCCTTCCTCTCCCCCCTCCTCCTTTTCCTCCCACCCTTTCCTCTCTCGTGATCCCTCCCTTTCCCCTCCCCTCTCCCCTTCCACCTCCTCTTCCCTCTCCCTCTTCCCTCTTTTTCCCCTCCTACCTCTTTTTTCCTCCCCGTGATCCTCCCCTCCCACCTCCCCCTTCCCTCTCCCCTCATCTTTTCCCCACCTCTTCCTCTCGTGATCCTCCCTTCCCCTCCCCTCCCCTCCCACCTCCCCTTCCCTCCCCTCCTCCTCTTTTCCCCTCCCACCTCCCCTCCTCTCTCGTGATCCCCATTCCTTCCCTCCCCTCCCACCTCCTCCTTTTTCCCTCCCACCTCTTCCTCCTCGTGCCGGAAAAAGTGGATCGGCCGGGACGTAAATCTATAGAGAAGGGAAAGTTTACACATCAATTATAAGTCGTCTAAGGTAACGACTCCTCGCTCGGGTGACCTCTGCGCCTTTCCTCCTCCCATAGACTCAAACTAGAAGTAAATACAACTTAGGAAGACAGGAAAGAAAAAAAAAAGAGAAGCCGAAGGTATAAAGACAAATCTTAAGGAAAAGACTATATCTCCATAAGGTTTGTAGGGGGTAAAAGTAGGGCTAACTTTGTAAAGTTGTGGGAGAATGGGGCGTTACTTACGGCTGTTTGGTTGTTCTACGTGATTTTACGGTGTTCTATATTTTTGTATTAATATTTTATGGTTTTCCCTGCGCTTATTTTACATTTACACGTTGTATCTTCTCTCTGTATATATATATATATATATATATATATATATATATATATATATATATATATATATATATATATATATATATCTATATATATATATATATATATATATACATATATATATATATATATATATATATATATATATATATATATATATATATATATATTTACATATAAATATAAATATA
>NC_089745.1:13090917-13120917 GCF_040412425.1 Macrobrachium rosenbergii
ACATACATGCACACACTCGTCCATTTGCTCATAGTTTATTGGGCAAACAGTCTGCTTGTTCTTGTGCACTAACCTGTTTTTCTCTGGCCCCCGCATTGCTTGCGCAATCTGTGCATTTCTGTCATTCAAACCCTTGATCCGTCTAGCGAGATGAAAGCGTATCCGATAACAGAGCGCACGGCCGGGAACCCTTTGATGCCTAAAGCCATGAATAATTCAACACCAGTACATCGTCAATTTAAATCCGTTTAGCCGCTGAAAGCGCCAGGCCTCCTGAAGGAAGGCGGCCCTATCCCCGCAATTACTCGAGGGCTCTGGAGAAACATCATCGAGGGCTGCCTGAAGGGTATTGGGCTGCCTTCTTGTTGTTACGTTGGAGAGGATTTTCTGGAGAGACAGTGTAGCGGAGAGAGGACGTTGTTAAAGGCTTTCAGGGCTTTCAGGAGAGTAGTAGTAGAACAGTGGTTTTTAACCAGGGGTTCTCGCGCCCCTTGGGAGTGCGAAGCCGGTTCCAAAGGGGTGCGAGGATGCCTATGAATAATTAAAGCATAATATATTTTTATATACGCATGTTATTTTTTACAAGAAATAAAAATAAAATAAAATGCGATAATAATAATAATAATAATAATAATAATAATAATAATAATAATAATAATAATAATAATAGTATTATTATTATTATTATTATTAATTATTATTATTATTATTACTATTGCTTCACTAATTCAGGGGATGCGAGAACTGACTGCTGACTTGTAAAGGGTGCATACATTGAAAAAGGTTAGGAACCACTGCCGTAGAGGCTTCCAGAAGAGACGCAGTTGAAGGGCTTTCAGGTGGGATGTTCCGATGTTGTTTCATCCATCCTGAAAAGAGTTGACTGCGTTTAGGTCCTTGTGGTGAGACACCATTGAGACCAAGACCTCAAGTCTCGATTGAGACTTTTCTGTGGAGACTTTTAGGACGTTCCTGAAAGACGTCTTGATGTCTTGGTAAAAAGAAAGCTTAGGGCTTTCTGAAAAAGACTTCGTCAGTCCTCCTAAAAGAGACGTCTTGATGGCTGTTGGAGAGGCAGTGTTGCGGGGATTCGGATAGAGCAAGGGAGACAGTGTTGCAAGGTTTCGGAGAGGAAGAGACAGTGTTGCGAGGTTTCGGAGAGAGAGACAGTGTTGCGGCGATTCGGATAGAGAAAGAGAGAGACAGTGTTGCGGCGATTCGGATAGAGAAAGTGAGAGACATGTTGCGAGGTTTCGGAGAGGGAGAGAGAGTGTTGCGAGATTTCGGAGAGAGAGAGAGACAGTGATGAGAGGTTTCGGAGAGAGACGGTGATGCGAGGTTTCAAAGAGAGAGAGAGAGACAGTGTTGCGGGGATTTGGAAAAAGTTAAGTATACCCTAGTTTTACCAGACCACTGAGCTGGTTAACAGCTCTCCTAGGGCTGGCCCGAAGGATTAGATTTATTTTACGTGGCTAAGAACCAATTGGTTACCTAGCAACGGGAACTACAGCTTATTGTGGAATCCGAACCACATCATAACGAGAAATGAATTTCTATCACCAGAAATAAATTCCCCTAATTCTTCATTTGCTGGTCGGAGAATCGAACGCTGGACCAGCAGAGTGCTAGCCGAGAACGGTACCAACCCGTCCAATGAGGAACTGCAGGGATTCGGAGAGAGAGAGAGAGACAGTGATGCGAGGTTTCGGAGAGTGACGTCGTCGAGCCGAGCGAATGCAAACAATCGGAATCCCCGTAGAACAAATGCCAAAAAGCAGACGACCCCATCCGTCATCGTCGATCAAGAGCCGGGCGTTGTGTGAGGAGCCATTTGTAAAGGCACTAAACTTTTGTTAGCCAAATTGATGGGTTGTCAAACAGCGGTAATGTTCAGTAGATGAGACGGGGGCTATTGCGATGCCATTTGTGGCGCATAAAAGCGAGATCATTCGGCACTATAGATGCTCGCCCTCATCTTGACGTCTGAGGAGATGGCTCGAGTAAATCCCCAGATAAAGAGCCAGTGAGGAACAGACAGACGTACCGACGGCCCCACAGATGAAGAGAATGCTTTTCATTGGCCCTCAAGGATAAGAGTTAACTGACTATAGATTACTCCGCGCTCTCTCTCTCTCTCTCTCTCTCTCTCTCTCTCTCTCTCTCTCTCTCTCTCTCTCATTTTTATCTCCATCTTCTGTGATCGGTCTACATTCGTGGTTCTCAACCTGGGGGCCGCCCCCCTAGGGGGACGTCAGCAATTTCCAAGGGGGGGGGGCGCGAGCCCGAGGGAAAAATAAAAAATTCTCTAATTATATTCGTTATTCTTTTAACAGGATTGTCAAGTACATCACTAATTCATTCTCAAGAGAATAAAAACACCCCTTCTCTTTCTTTTTTTTTATTTTCCTTTAAATCTGGGAGGGAATTTCCCTCATAGATGCAAGGGGGAGCGTGGAGGGAAGGACCAACTCTTAGAGGGGCGTAATAATAAAAAGGTTAAGAACCACTGGTCTGCATCGTCTCTAAACCCTTTTCCTTCTTCAAGTCTGGTAAGAAAACCACCGAAGCCAGCTCAGATCTGTTTGTAAATAGCCGAGAACTCGCATATGGTTTAACATCCCTCGTCTCTTCCCCTTCACGTCTCTCAGACTTGAAATGTTTGCTTTGTGCTACTGATCATGGGTAAACAACGACCAAAACTCCCAAATGATTTCGACACCGAGGATTCAGAATGGAAAGTTAAATTGCGTGGGCATATTGGACTTACAGTTGTCGGTGGTAACGGGGTTTTAAATTGTTTTCATATTATGCTTACGTAAATGCAGGCAAGACACTGGGTCACAGTGAGACCCAAAAAGCTAAAAAATTTGTGAATGAACTTCAGTAATACAGTTGTATGGACACATGATATAATGTTTTAGTTAAGCGTATGTAGAAAAACAACTTTTGTGAAAACAGCAACAGATCTAAAGATTTGATGCAAGTGGCAATAGGTTACGTAATATCCAAAAACTCGTAGTATGCCAGTAAATGCAGTCATATATTGAAAGGAATTATGTGTTCAATTTGAAGTTATTTTTAGTTAATTTATTCTTCAGAAATTTTTAGTATGGTAACAGTGACGCCTTAAATTCTTAGTGTGACAAAATTAGTCTTAGACCGAAGAAATCTTTAGTATAGCATCAGGTTTAGGTTAACTTCTGAAAAGTTTCATATCTCATAATAATTCATATAGCAGATAAATCTTTAGTATGACTTAAAATCTCTAGCATAACAAAATAGTTTATTGAGATTCCTGATATTTTTTAATGACTAAAGCAATTTCCTCTTCTGAAAGCTTTAATAGTATGTCAAAAGCGGTTTATCTTAATTTTTCTAATTTATTATTAAAAAAAGATCGAATTAAAAAGCACGACATGTCAGCCAGACTCGTCGTATCGATTTCCAAACTATTGAACTCTTCTCCCCAACCACCGTTGATTACATTTTAATGAAGACCATTTCATCGCTTTCTAGGGTCAAGTCTCGACCATTTCCCAGAAATGGTGTCCTAATCGGCCTTATCATAATTGACAATAAATCCCGGAGGAAATAGGCATGGTCATTATCTCGTTGTCAATTTAAAACATAACTGTCAATCTCCGTCCATTAGACCACGCCGATTCCGAGCATTTTTTAATCTTGACTCTTCCAAATTTTTTCTCGGATTTTAGTCTGATACCGGGGGAGGGGGAGGGACTGGACCGTTTTTCCGAACTGAGAGATTCTGTGATTTATTCACAGCGCTTTTTTGTATTTATTTCCTGGTCCAGGATATTTCTGATTGACTCCCTAGCTCATTTTATTTTCCTTTCAGATTAAGCACAAAGAAGCAAGAGTTTAATTCTCTAACTCATTTTATTTTCGTTTCAGATTAAGCACAAAAAAGCAAGAGTTTAATTCTCTAACTCATTTTATTTTCCTTTCAGATTAAGCACAAAGAAACAAGAGTTTAATTCTCTAACGCATTTCATTTTCCTTTCAAGTTAAGCACAAAGGAGCAAGAGTTTAATTCGGGGCATTTTGGATACTCCAATGTGGTTTTGGAAAGTGGCCGAACCTTTTTTCCCTTTGTAGGAGATTTAAAATGAATACAATTTCGATGTTATAATAGTGTTGTGCAGTAATATGACAGAACTAACACAAACATATGTATACGAACACATATATTATATAATATACGTTTATATATATATATATATATATATATATATATATATATATATATATATGTGTGTGTGTGTGTGTGTAATATATAATATATAATATATATATTTATATATATATATATATATATATATATATATATATATATATATATATGTGTGTGTGTGTGTGTGTATAATATATAATATATAATACATACATATATATATATATATATATATATATATATATATATATATATATATATATATATTTGTGTATATACATATATCAACTTTGAGTTTTTGTTAGTTCTATCATATAACTGCGCAACACAATTATACCATCGAAATTGTATTCGTTTTAAATCTCCTACAAAGGGAGAAAAGGCTCGGCCACTTTCCAAAAACACACTGGAGTACCCAAAATGCCCCGAATTAAACTCTTGCTCCTTTGTGCTTAATCCTTAATCTAAAAGGAAAATAAAATGAGTTAGGGAGGCAATCAGAAATATCCTGGACGAGGAAATAAATACAAAAGAGCGTTTTGTGTGTGTGTGTGTGTATTTTTGTATGAATGTATGTATAAAGAATGAAATTTCTTTAAAACCTTAAGAACATGTGAGGTGAAATGAGCTATCGATCCTATTGTACCTTGCTTTTAAAGTAGATATTCTTTTGAATTGTAAAGTGATCGAATCTTCAACACGTTATGCTTTGAATTTTATGAGAATGGTTAATCGATGGTCTATCCAGGAACAAAGAATTTAATCCTCAGTCTGATAGAATACTAAAGTGACTGAAATTATTGATGTACTCCTTTTGTCAGAGCCTCTTTGTTGTGAGCCGTGAGGCTTTTATGGTAATGGAGGATTGAATCATCCTACGCTTCAATGAACCCCGATCAGATTTGTTTATAATACAGTGGCTAGTGAAAGTGACAGCACAGTGCTCTTAAATTAGTACAAAAGCCCATGAGAAAGACACCTCAGTTCCAAATGACTAAGACGAAGTATAGTGAAACAAAAAACCCATTATCCTTAAGTAGTACAAAGGTCAGCGAGACGGGAAACCCAGTGCGCTTAACAGTTATGAAGGCCAGTGACTGGGGCAACCTTGTGCCCTTTACTAGTATAGAGGCTGGTAAGATGTACGCCCCAGTGCCTCTAACAGGTTTAAAGGTCAGTGAGTTAGACTACCCAATACCCTTAACAAGTGTAAATCCCTGTGCCAAGGACAACCCATTCCCTTAAATATGTATAAAGGCCATTTAAACTGATAACCAGTGCTCTTAACTGGAACAAGGACAGTAAACAGACAACCCAGTATTTTTAGCAAGTATAAAGGCAAGTCTGAAGCACACCCAGTGGTCTTAACAAGTATAAAGTTCAGTGAAATGGAAAAACCCAGTGCTCTTATCCAACAGAGGTAAGTGCACTTTACCATTGCAAAGAACAGTGAAATAGAAAGCCCATTGTCCTTATCTTGAACAAAGTCCAGTATGAAGGACAAGCCGTTGCTTTTAACTAGTACAGAGTTCAGTTGAGAAGAACAATCAAGCCCCCTTAAATAATACAAAGGCCAATGAGATGGACAAATCAGTGATCTTAACTAGTATAAAGGCCAGTGAGAGGGACATTAACTGGTGCAAATGCCAGTGGGGTGGACAACCGAGTACCTGTAACTAGTACAAAAGCCAGTGACAGTGCAATGCAGTGCCCTTAACTATTACAGTGGTCAGTGACAGGGACATTTCAGTCCCTTTAACTTGCTCAAAGGCCAGTGAGATAAAGAGATGAACAGCCTATTGCCATAAACAAATACAAAGGCTAGTGAGTCTGACTGCTCAATGTCCTTACTTAGTACACAGGTCAGTGAGAGCGACAATGCAGTATGTACCTTTTCTCTTAGGTTATAAATGCTTGGGAAATATAAGCATAAAGAACATTCCAAAACCTTGGCAGTAGAAGGATAGAAACAGTTGCTAAACGCGAATGATATTTATGTAACTTGGTCAGCGTCAGGGAATTTACATGCATGTTGCTAACACTCTCTCTTAATAACAAGTTTGAATTCGTTATCGCTTGCAGTACCTAATGAATTGCTTGATAAAACTTCGATTTCTGTACCATTCTTCTTCTCTTTCTATTTGATCGGACACCTTTGCAGCAACACACCTTGACAATAACAGAAGCGTTGCTACAGGATAAGAGTAGACAGACTCTACATATTGGGATTAGTTTAAATAATTCATTGGCCCATGGGATAGGTAACCCAGTGCCATTTTAATAATCATACCAGAATATTGGGAAAAAGGGTAGGAATAAAATAAAACACTAAAGGGGTCAGGAACAACAGGATAAAAGAGGGAAGTTCCAAAGTTTGATCACTTATTTATCTGATGCCATTAAGAAATTTCTCGCTGCGTATAATTGATATTATATACCTCCTGAAGCTTTTATGATAACACTTGAAGATCCTTGCTCCGATAAATCTACATCACATTCCTTCAGGACATCCCCTTTTTGGATCGACATCGTCATTTAAATTATAAGTATCTTAGCAACAATTGACCTTTATTCAGAAGGTATTGGGGTGGTAGTTACCCGAAGGATTTGAATAACTTGCTGTAATTACCGAATTTAGTAGAGAGGAGAATTTAGATGAGCATCCAAGCGTACGACAGCATAATATTTCAACAAAGGAAACGTGATTTTTTTCTTATTCAGAAAGCGTAGTGAATGAAATATTAAGATAAATATTAGCTGGTGTTTATTGGGTGATACAATTTGCCTTTGAATTCTTTCATTAACGTAATTCCCTTGAAGATTAAAACACCAGTCTTGGTCAGACTGGCTGATATTTAAAATCTCAGTAATACTCTGGCTGTTGTGAATCGGCAAATTTTAACTTGAACCACTAATCATTTGCAATAACAAGAACATTTGCAAGATTTTGCGCCGGAGACTGTATTGAATACGTGCGGAAGTTTTCAAAAGACTATTCGTATAGCAGTTAGATTCTCATGCTGAAAATGGCGCGTTTGTGGATTTCGTTTGTTCATCATAAAATGCTCAAGTTTATCGATGTTAGCGGATTTATCTCGCTTTAAAATGTGGTGTTATTCTCTTGCTGACAATGACGTGTTTGTGGATCTCGTGTGTTCATCATAAAATGCTCAAGTTTATCAATGTTTGCGGATTTATCTCGCTTTAAAATGCAATTTTATTCTCTGCAATGAAGCAGAATCCTAGTCGAGCTTTTTTCACCCTTCCCAGTCACAGCTAATCGTATTTTAAGGATTAAATATCCTCGGGAACTAGTGCTGTCTCTTCTTTGGGCTATATATAAAGTTCGACTTGTACTCATCTATATTATTTATATAAAAAGGTATAGTTGTACAGCTCTCAGGGTTTGAAGTTATTGTATTTTGGACCAAATGATTGTACTAAGGTCAGTGGTCAATAGGATTATCTATCTATCTATCTGTAAACTCATAAGCATCATAAACAACACAGAAAATAATGTATAAGTTACAAAGGTCCCTCCAATTTATACTGGCAGTTCCAAAATTCTATCAGGCGCAGGATTGGTCGCTCTGCCACCAACTAAAAACAAGTCAGTTCTCTTTACCGAACAATGCATCTGTTTCAGCAGTAGAAGTCAGTGCAATAAATCCAGGACTTTAGACAGACAAATATATTCCAACACAGAAATTTGTCAGTGTAAGTTACTGCAGAAGTAGTACTGAAGCCCGGGGAAACTTTCGTCGTAAAGATTCTCTTGTACAGGAAGTTAAATTTACATCCCACATATTATATGAACCTGGTGTAAATTTGGAAATATGTTGGATACCTGTCCATGTGGGCGGAAAGAGAATGTTGATGCCGATAAACCTCCTAAAGCTGCAAGCTGCCCTGAACAATAAACGTAACCACCCAGGGCAGTGATTATTTAACATCTATAAACCCCATCAGCTTTAGGAAATGTCAGAGTTTATGGATTCATATATCAGATATAGCAGTTTAAAACAGATCTTACCTATCGTTGATTACGTCATTCTTCCAACGCTAAGAACGCCAGAATGAAGCTATTTAATTTCTCCTTCGAATTGGCCATAAGTTTAGACCATGGATTCTTATCTGAACGTATAGCAGCGAACAGCAAATGTCAAGTTTTGAAAATAAATTAATAGGGAAATTTTGTCGAATCTTCATTTTCAGTTTTTCAGGTTACTGAATTTATTAAGGCGGTCGGACAGGTTATTTTGTACAATTTTAATTCTCTTATTAAAGACAAACCCTTCGGGCCAGCCGAGTATTTTAACTCGGCAGTCCGGTAAAACTACTTAAACATCATCATCATCATCATTATCATCATCCTTTGTCAAAAATCACTCTAGCAGGGCACTGGAATAACCTCGGTCCTTATAATATCTCAGAGGTGGAAACTGTCGTGTTTACAAAGAACGCACTTCTTGTCAGGCACACAATTCCCATTATTTTGGAATTCACTGCGGGGAACGAAATTCAAGTAATTTAGGCCGATGTTGGAATGCCTGAGATTGTATCAAAGTAATTATTCATAACGCCGTTCCTAATAGAATGCGGGCATTTCGAAAATTCCAGGAGGAGGTTGGGCAGACGATTGTTGGCGACCTGGGTTTAGGGGCCATTTTGTAGTGAAATCTGTGTATATGACATTTAAAACAGATATATTTCTCTCTGTGTTTTGTTTGTGAAGTTGTCTATACATACTTACGCATACACATACACACGCACACAGATGATAAACGTATCAATATACGAAAAAATAAAACGGGGGAGGTTTCTTCGAAAACTCCTTTTGTTGTTTTCCATTCATGATTATGCTAATGGAATGAGATGGCTGGCTATTGGATACTCGGGGGGACCTTTTGACATTAGAATTTGGATGCAAATTTTGTTGCTTTGTCATTTTCCCCCTCAGATTTCCCTGGAAATCACGATTTCAAGAATTTTCTCATTTTGCAGATTTACAAGTAAATTGAGTTTTCAAGAATTTTTTCATTATCTTTGAATTTTTTATCAAGTCAAGATTCACATGCGTTTTTCTTTTTTCTTCAGATATTCTTATATCCATTAATATCTTTAAATATTCCTGTAAAGTAATAATTCAAGAACGGATTCCATTTTATTTAGATTTCTTGTGAAGTAAAATCTCGAGAATTTTTCCTTTGTTTCCCAAGGTTTAAATATTTTTTCCATTTATTGTACTGTAGTTTATAGCAATTTTGCAGTTTTTAAGAAACCCGGTTTTTAAGTATTTCGTTAGGATTTCATGTAAATTAAGATTTAAATAATTTCCTGGCTTTTATTACATTTTCCTGTAAATAAAGATTTCTATTTTTTTGCATTTTCCTTTTCCTTTAGATTTTGTGTACATCAAAACTCAAGAATTTTCCCATTTTTTCCTTTTTAATTCCTTCCGAAAATAAAAATACTGGGTAGTTTTATTTTAAGGGGCCATTTTCGCAAAATATTCCTGCGGCCATCAAAGAAGCAAAAAACCCCGAGCCAAGAAGTGTTTGTTACAGTCTGGGTAATTACTTTCTTTTTAATTTAATTACAATTCTGTAAACAGTCCAGAGGGACGGAGGGTTGAGGGGAGGTCGATGAGGATCTGAGGGATTCATTCCCCCTCGTTTTTTTCCCTCACTTCTCATTTTCTTCTTTTTATGCAAAACGGGAGGGAAATGTCTTCTTTTGGTGCTTAGAGTTGGTGCGGGGTTGCAAGCTTCGTGTAATGTGTGTTGTGTATTTGTTGGTTTTTTCAATCTGTATTTAAACATTAATTTAGTTGTGGAACATTTTTGATGTCTTTTATTTTTATTTTGTATCATTTGGAGTCATCCTTATTTAAATATTAATTTAGCTGTGGAACATTATTGATCTTTTATTTTTATTTTGTGTCATTTGGAGTCCGTATTCAAACATTAATTTAGCTATGGAACATAATTAGTCTTATTTTTATTTATCTTCATTTGGAGCCATCCTACTTTGATAATTACTCGTTCCACGCTTTTATTCAAATGTTTCAATATTATGAGCAAGAAAGAGGAATTAAAGTAATCAGATTTTATTTAACCACATTATAATGAATTTATTTTAAGAAAATGTTGAGGTAACTTCAAAGGTTCCCGGAAGACCGGTTTTGAATGAAGATCAAAGGAGCTTTCCAGTGGGAAGTCAGTCTATACTAACTTTGGCAGTCAAGCGAAAATGATATAGCGGTTTAGAATTTGGTTTTTAATGTACTGTATTAACTTCATAGTCAACGTGAAAGTTGAAAAGGCTGATGTTAAATTCACCAGTAGTTTGTAAATGGCACCAAACCACTAAGGTTTGGTGCAAATCATTCAGATGTTCTATAGAATCGTGGCTCTTATTTCCTATTCCTCTGATGGCTTGACTACCTCATTGTAACTTATTACTGCTTGCACCAAACCGCCAAGGTTTGTTTCAAGTGCCAGCAACGCTTCGTATTTCTTACACTTACGCTACGTCCTCCTCTTGTATCCGATATTGGGGTCGCCATGGTATGATGGGTAGGGCTGTGTGTGTGTGTGTGTGTGTGTGTGTGTGTGTGTGTGTGTTTTTTTTTTTTTTTTTTTGGGGGGGAGATTGTTGGTCCAACCTCTGCCCAGGAAGAATAACGTAGCCTTGACGGTTGGTGCTTTTTCTCTTACTGCGAGGCCTACTACGGAAGACATTTTTCACTGCAGAGTGGCATTGGAAGTTCACTTCCGTTAGATAGATGTGTTTCCATGAGAGAGAGAGAGAGAGAGAGAGAGAGAGAGAGAGAGAGAGAGAGAGAGCACTGTCTGATTTGACTGTATTGTTAATGTGTTTATGCATATTGGAAATCTAAGGGCCTGTACACAAACTTTTGCATGTTAATGCTAAACTCCTGCAGGTCAGACAAACTGAAAAATTATTTATTTTATCACTAATTATAGTTAAGAGAATTTTTTTTATTTTCCTTACTCTGGACGAGCTGTTTCTCTTTACTTAAATATTTTGTTTTCGGTAGTGAGTTGTGTCTAATGCAAAGCAAATTCTGTCAAGATTTTGTGATCTCAGAGATTTCCTTGTGCAGTAAGGTATTCTTGTTTACTTCTCGTTATGTGCTCATTGTACTATATGATTTGAAAATGGCTTGGATTCATAATAATAATAATAATAATAATAATAATAATAATGCCACCTGACCATTCTGAATAATTTTTGGCACTGTGACGCCTCTTTTTCATTTTAATATCTGGCATTCATGCTGAGCATATTGTCAGAAAATAAATTTGTAATTCATGTGCTTCAGCATAAGATGACTATTATTAAAGATTAAGGACTGTTCCTTTAGGATCACGGGACTATGTTTTTAAAGGACCGTAACAAACAGCTCGCCTGCGCTACCGAGTGCGACCGGAATTGAGCTGTCGAAAAGCCATATTTTTTCCTCCCCCTCGCATCAAATACCATGATGGAAAGAGAGAGAGAGAGAGAGAGAGAGAGAGAGAGAGAGAGAGAGAGAGAGAGAGAGAGAGAGAGAGAGAGAGATAATTTAAGGTCTGTAATATACTACAAAGATTTGTAACGGGGAAATAAATCCTTTGGAAATGTGCTGTTTGCAGTGATATAAAATAATCTAAAGATATATGTTCAGTAAGTTGCAGTTGCTGTGTTCAACAATAATAACAACAATAATTTTTACGATTCCAGGTCTGTAATATACTTTAGTGATTCGTAGCTGGGAAGTAAATCCCTTGGACATGTTCGGTTGATATTGATATAGAGGAATGATATACCTTGTAGATATATATATTAATAAATTGCATTCGTGAACAAGAGTATTATTAAGAGTAATAATTCATGATGAAAATTTCATCGCACCGACTTCGGATACTAGTGTTTATTCAATCCCTTTTATCCGCCTTCTAAAAGGCATTTATTCTTCCAGGTAATTTCTTTTATTCGCAGTCAGAAATCTTTTTACCGGGATTTATAAAAGCCAGATAATTCCCATTCCCGAGTAGTATTCACAGCTGTTTTTATCAGGGAAATCTCCTTTTCATGTTGGCTTTATTTCACTTCCTCACTTCATTGTGATTCTTTCAAGCATTTTTGAAGTGGGGTGTTTGGTCTGTAAGCTTTGTTTCGTGTATGTTAATTTATCTTTTTCTCAAAAGCTTCTATTTTATTGAACGTGTACGGAAGTTTAGTGCACTGGTTCCCCTTTGTAATAAATCATCTTTGCATTGTTCATTGTTTTTACATATTTTTTTTCCAGAATCTAATACTTGTTTTTAGTTTTCTGAAAAGAAATATATTGTGCCGGCTTTTGTCTGTCCGCACTTTTTCTGTCCGCCCTCAGATCTTATAAATTATTGAAGCTAGAGGGTTGCAAATTAGTATGTTGACCATCCACCCTCCAATCATCAAACATACCAAATTGCAGCCCTCTAGCCTCGGTTGTTTCTTTATATTTTATTTAAGGTTAAAGTTAGCCATAATAGTGCGTCTGGCAACGATATAGGCCAGGGCACTACTGGGCCGTAGTTAAAGTTTCATGGGCCGCGGGTCATACAGTATAATACCGAGACCACCGAAAGATAGATCTATTTTCGGTGACCTTGATTATACGATGTAGAGAAAACTCGATTGCGCCGAAGAAACTTCGGAGCATTTTTTCGCCTGTTATAAATATAGCGAGATTGCTCGTTACATTTACCGCTGATGTCGAATAATTGTCGTGTTCATTACTTGCAGCCATTCAGTGTTCAAGATCACTTTGTAGCAAATCACTTTATCTTGTACATTTTGTGTTATTTAGGTAGTTTTTTTTTCCCTTAACCTAATATAGTGAAATTTCTTCTTACGTTTCCGCTGATGTCGAATTGTTATCATTTAATGACACAGTTGTCACGATGCCAGATAACTCAAAACCATTCATTCATTCATTTCAGTACCTACGCCTTTTTACACTTGTTACTTTTCAACTCTGTGAATATTTCGTGCAGTCGTTTAAATAAGATTGTAGAGGGAACCACCTCTCCATTTTTCCCCCTCTGCCTCCTTCCTTTGCCCTTCCGCGGCATCCGGCGGGGGCGTCCTTTTCTTTCTTGGGCATTTGCAAACTGGATATCCTCTTTATTGCATAGTCTCTGGGCCTCCCATCCGCCAGCAGCCGATATTTCTATCCTTTCCATCAAAACCTGAGGGACAGGAAGGAGGAAAGTATTGAACGGCGTTCGGTTTTGCTGTTGAAATATTGAATAAATAGTATTGTTCCTCATCCATTATCGCCGGACAGCAATATAGCAGATTTCTGACATTCGGGATGCCTCTTGAATAAATAATGGGAAAGGTTTTGAATAAGGCAGGCGGGAGGTTTCGGTTTGTTGTACGGTTTTGCTGCTTTTTTGATTTTTTGTTTACTAGGTTCGTAAGTTTGTATGATTCAGACTGTATACATACTTATATACACACACATATATATGTGTATATATATGTGTGTGTATATATATATTATATGTATGTATATATATACACATATATACTGTATATTGTATAGCTTTTCACATTACTCCCTTACCCTTTAGGGGCAGTGACCTTATAATGTTTTTTTTTTGAGGGGGGGGCGGGGTGAGGTTGCTAGCCGTATGTCCTATTCCACCTTCTTTGCAACTCCAACGGCTGGCAAGCTATCAGGTACCCAGCTCACTGATAGGCCTAAGGTCGAGAGAGGCATAGTGGGTTTTTAATTGAACCTGCTTGTTGAAGGCTAGGATTCGAACCTTGGTTCTCTCGAAAATGCCACCGATCTATCAATCCACCTATCTGTGTATCTGTCTGACTATATATATATATATATATATATATATATATATATATATATATATATATATATATGTATGTATATATATATATATATATATATATATATATATATATATATATATATATATATATATAAGGACAGCATCCACGAGGAAGGAGAAACAATGGAGTGCTGCAAGGCCTTTCGACTTGTAGTCCTTTACTTAGCTGAGTGAAGGACTATAAGTCGAAAAGGCCTTTTGCAACGCTCAATGTTGTTCTTTCTCGTGGATTTTGTCCTGTTATATATTCATCACGATCAATATTTTCGTGATTCAGTTATGCATGTATATATACTTAGATATATTTATGTATATATATATATGTGTGTGTGTACATGGATATGTATGTATGTGTGTATGTATTTATCTACATATCATGGCTTCCAAGTCCACAACGGTTGAAAGAAAAGGGTGGAAGAGAGAGAGAGAGAGAGAGCGAGAGAGAGAAAGAGAGGAATAATTAAATCCGACCAGACCTTACAAGCAGTGAATCACTAAGATAAATGAATCTTAATATCGACAGCATCCGACTGGCACCCTATCGGAGGAGATCCTTTGTAATCGACACCCTCCGTCGATTTGTCTCTTGTACTTCAGCTGCGCCGACGTCTTTGGCTCTCTCTCCCTTGAAAGCAAACAGGTTGTAAATCATCATTCATCCTCTCTCTCTCTCTCTCTCTCTCTCTCTCTCTCTCTCTCTCTCTCTCTCTCTCTCTCTCTCTCTCTGTGGGTGTGTTTTTGTTGGCGGAGTTATTTTCCTGGCGGGATTAGGTAGTAAATGAATTGTCGGAAATGTTTATTACTTTTTGTAATGTTCCCTGATATAAATTGCTTTCGTTTCGCCTGCAGCCATAGCCCCTCGGAGTTTGTTAAATTCGTGTCTGTTATTATTCATGACTTTGTTGTTATTCATAACACTGTTATTATCCTTCTCCGAACTTGCATCTTCAGCCATCTCGCAGAGCTCCGAAAAGACAACACGGTAGAACAACAGCGTAGGAACCAACGGTACAGTGTGTACCTATTTCAAAACAGCTTCTCCCCTCCCCAATCAGGGCTTAAACCCCCTCCCTAAACCCTTCCCTCCCCCCTCCTCTTCTCGCACCATGATCAAAATAAAGTCGTGTCCGAAACGATTGAATGAATTGTTTTATTATTTTATTCAAACTGCTTCGAGTTGAGTTCAAGTGCACCTGGGTCAGATTTCAATTTCGTCCATTAATTTCACTGTTATGAACATTTTAATAGTAAAGAAAAATAACAGAAGTATGGGTGGGCTTTTTTCCTCTCGAAAGTAAGTTCGCTTGTAAAATGTGAGTGAGGCGTCACCAAAATTGGGTCAGCAATTCTAAAGTGTTCCCTGTGCTTTTTTAATGGTTTTTCTCTTGTGGTGTAAATATTTCGTAAAAAAAAAAACCGTATTGTGAGCGTTGTTTAATATAAAACCAGTTAAAAATGCGCGCCGCTATCGAGTTTTCTGCACAGTGTATAATTTTGTACGAAACTCTTAGCTACGACCGGGCAGCGCTCAGTTGCTCCCCAGATGCAGTCAAGTGAAGGTGCGTCGGCGACGCCTCCTGAAAGCGCTGCTAGACGCACGATCCATGGCTAACCTTAACCAGAAATAAAATAAAAACTACTGAGGCTAGAGGGCTGCAATTTGGTAGTTTGATAATTGGAGGATGGATGATCAACATACCAATTAGCAGCCCTCCAGCCTCAGTAGTTTTTAAGATCTGAGGGCGGACAGAAAAAGTGCGGACGGACAGACAAAGCCATCTTAATAGTTTTCTTTTACGGAAAACTAAAAAACTGTATTGTGTAAGAAGAGTCGGGAAGACCTTAGCATTCTTGATCATTTGTTTTTATCTCAGTGTAGAACGTCGAAGAAAATGACTAACCTTAAGTTTTTTGGGGCATCAGAAAATTTAGAATCTCTTTGAAAATAAAAGTAATCATATTCTGATTCGGTCAAATAGACACAAAGTTACCTTTAGCGTAATAAAAAAAAAATATGAGTTCATATTCAAATTAACGCTTCCGTCTATGTTGTGATTAAAGTTAATAATTCGGTATATCAGGCATTCTCCATTGTCTTTTGAAACTATTGTATTTGAAATTCTAAACAAGTAAATGATTGGCGATCAAATTTGTTTGTTTTCGCAAACACTGTATGTTTCTCCCTTCACGTATAAACAATGCCAATAAACCTGCGTCTTCATACCGAAAATCAATAAGCCTCATTACGAACAAGAGAAAACTAGGTCAGGGTATTAGTTGTGTAAGAGGAAATACCTTGTTTATGTGATCATTAAATTTTTTTTTTATTTTTTTTTTTTTTTGCTGCTCGCGAGCGTTTGATAAGGGAAGTGTTTCGCAATTCGTCTGGTTGCTGTCTATTTTGTTTTAGAATTTCATATGGTAAGGGAAGTGTTTCTCAATTCGTCTGGTTGCTGTCTATTATGCTTTAGAATTTCATATGAACTTTCACTCCTGCCAGTACGCATGTGCACTCCTGTCGATTCTTTCCTCGTTTTCATCGCGCATGCGTATGATAAGGAAGTGTTTGCAATTCGTCATGGTTGCTGTCTTTTTTTTTTTTTTTTTTTTTGGGGCAGGCACGAGTACCCAAAATAAGCTCAAACTGAGGACAGTGATGCTCTCCATTAACATATTCCATTTTCAGGACATCACTTCGGTATTCTTTCTGTCATGACAATACGATTTTTAATTATTTATTTGTAATCTTCTGTAATCCTCGGTTCATGTATAATGCCAGATTTGCCCATATTGATATTCGGCAATACATGTCAGTCCTATTCATTTTAATCTTTGAATAATTTAGTTGTTGCTAATCCCTGCAGATCGTGTATGATTTATGCGTAGTTTGAGCACATTCGTATGGATTAATCGCAAGTTCAGTTTTTGTCCAATAAGCAAAGCCAAATGGTCGGCTGCGTGTAGGCTGTAGGCGGTCTGTCCTCGAGGAGAGAGAGAGAGAGAGAGAGAGAGAGAGAGAGAGAGAGAGAGAGAGAGAGAGAGAGAGAGAGAGAGAGAGAGAGGAAATTTATTATAAACTAGTTATATCAATTATGTCATTCATACACAAATTTGTGTACGATATTTATATGTATAAATTAGTATGTTTACATATATATCGATGTAGAATTGATTACTACAAACAGAGAGAGAGAGAGTGAGAGAGAGTGAGAGAGAGAGAGAGAGAGTGGAAATTGATTATAAACTAGTAACATACATTATGTCATTCATACAAAAATTCAGTGTTTATACATGTGAACAAATTTGTGTACGGTATTTATAAGTATAAATTAGTATGTTTACATGTATATCGATGTAGAATTGATTACTACAAACGGCATTATTATTGTTACTTCCTGAACAGTGCTCCCCAGAAAAGTTCAGTGAATTGGGGCACTGATTTTATGCATCCCTTTGCAGTAGTGCGCTAAGCAAAAGGTTGTAAACCCCTTCGAGATGGAAATGCCTTGTACATGAAGGATGAGCCTATTCGAGGGCATCCCCTTTGTTGCTCCTGTTGGACATCTGGAAAACAGCAACTGTCTCCTCACCTTGGTGTGCAAGTCACCAAAATGACCTGCCGTATTCTGGTGGCTTCAGACTGTCCCAAAGTTTCATGAACCCCGTATTTTTTCCTGATAAAGAGTGATTCTCACATCTTATCTTAAGACTAGATATATACCATGTATGCACAAAGTATACTAAGATACTTCTGGACCTTAATAGTGCATTTAAGATCTGTTCTCAGACTTTATATTCTGATAAAAAGAGACAGCGTTAACTTTCGCCTTCATCCGATCATTACTGAATCGTTATTGAAAATCGTGTAAAAGAACAGAAACTTACATATTCACAAACTGAACCCTCACCTCTATCTCATGAGCACTTTAAAATTTCCATGAAAATCGAGAGCATTTCTCTTTATATACCCATTTTTTACTCACTTGGTTTTACAGAGCCATAGTAGCATGCTGTCACTCTGAATGCCTATATTATTGCAGTCTATTGTGAGAACCGATAGGCTGTAATAATATTAGCATTCAGAGTGAAAGCATGCTAATATGGCTCTGTAAAACCAAGTGGGTAAAAAGGGGTAAACAGAAATGCTCACGATTTTCAGGGAAATTTTAAAGTACTCTTGAGATTGAGGTGAGGGTTCATTTGTGAATCTGTAAGTTTCTGTTCTTTTATACGATTTTCAATGATGCCTCAGTAATGATCGGATGAAAGGGAAAGTTAATGCTATCTCTTTTGATCAGAATATAAAGTCTGAGAACAGTATATGCATTATTAAGGTCCAGAAGTGTCTAGTATACTTTGTGCATATATAGAGTATATCTAGTATATCTAGTCTTAGGACAAGATGTGAGAATCGCTCTTCATCTGGAAAAAATGTGGGGTTCATGAAACTTTGGGACATCTCGATTGCTGGATGTTTTTGAAAACGTATGAGGCGTAGAAAGCCCTGATAAAGAAAAACCGGGAAAAATGATAGCCCATAGTTATTTTCCTTTAGGTCAATATTTCTGGTATGTGAATAAACAAGAATTTACAACTTAATCTACAGTTACCCTTCACTAGGGCGACGTGTCCGCCCGGCTCCGAACTCACATATTGTTTTTCACGTCATTTATTTTCTGCGACTTTATTGATTTACTGAGAGGAAGGGAGTTAAATAAACATCGTATTTAAGAAAGCGCCATAAATTCCATGATGCTCTCATTTCCCGGGGGGTCGATGCCTCCACAAAAACTGCAGAATTTTCAGACCGGCCATTCCTGCACTTCTGTCCCAACTCGCCCAGCAAACGTGCAGGCCTTGTGGATGTACGACCAATAGATTCTTTATTTTTTCCAATTAACTTTTATGAAGACCGAATTTTTTAATAAAGCCTCTATGTGTATTGCATTTTCCACGAAGTGATGGCGGCTCCTGATTTATAACCAAATCTTTTTTTTTTTTTTTTTTTTTTAACCTTCCCCTTGAGGGCAGGAGGAAGAGGGTAGGATAAGGAGGAGGATAAGGAGGGGGAGGAGGTTGGTGTGGGGAGGAAGAAGAGAATTTGATGGGGCCATCGATTTTACAAGGCATACCCCTCAAAGAATCGTGCCCCAGTGTCAGCATCCAGCGTGAGCATTCATTACTTGCTATGGGTTTCCCCGTGTTTACTCTCTGACAATGGTTTTGTTTGGGCGTTGATTCATGGCGTTGTTTCACTCTGGAGTTTTGCCCATCACTTTTTTCCCCCTCTCCCTTTTTTTCAGACGTAAATGGCAGGCTCTGTGTCATATGATGTAAAACGAAGGTTTTATATGTCTGTAGGCGTACGTATATATATATATATATATATATATATATATATATATATATATATATATATATATATATATATATATATATATACACGTAAATTCATACATACATGCATACCTATATACGTACATACATACATATATATAATATGTAATTCAGTAAAAGCAAGACCCAGCATATTTTATATAATTCTTCAGGCAGAAGACTCGAACGTTTCATACATTCACACTTTAAATTTTTTTGAAGATTGATAATATATTTTATTGTTATTGCAGTTGTTCTCACCATTCATGACAAATGTTGATTCAGTGATGCGAAATTTTTAAATTCTGGCAGAACACCAACTTTTTGTGGTCGGTCCTTCAAATATTTTACCCCATTTCCACTATATATATATATTTAATGTAATTGTCTGCAATTCTCTATCTCACCGTCGCTTTCTTTCTCTCAGTTAGTGGACTTTAACGCTTTCGTTATAATGAATTACCATGGCTATTCATTACTTTTACTTTTATTGTGTTTTCTATTTAATTCGCCTGATAACTTAAAATCATTCATTCATTCGTTCATAGGATAGATCATAACTAAATAAATGTTGATAGATGTATATGCAGGAGCACTCTACAAAACAACTTTATTTTCACGTGGGAATATATTCGTGTAAGCGTAGATGCAGGTTACACGTCTGTCTACACACACACACACACACACACGTGTGTGTGTGTGTATGAAGACACGCACACACGTACACAGCGCGATCCGCCCAAGCCACTTTTGGAAGTGAGATGCGGAAAAAGAGGAGAAAATGTTGTAGCGTTGTTGCTCAACAATTAAATGACGCTGCTCATGCAATTTTGATATTGGGCCAATCCCTTTTCCCATCAGTCCAGGCACAAGCAAGCAAGCGGGGCACTGTCAGAGGATTTCGGCCCCTGTGCGCTAAGCCCGGAAGGTCTGTCCCTCGGGAATTAGGGGATTGGTAGATGTCGGATGCTTATATGTATATATTTCTTTGAAATAGATCTGGGCGAATTTAAAGAAGAAACGAAGACGGGCAGAAATTGAATTGTTTTGCTCGGGGTATATCTTGATGAAAAGCGAAGCATTCATTATCTTGTCGCTTCAAGCAGAGATTCAGTCGCCTGGAAATAAGAATTGTGCTTTGAAATCTTTGTACTGGAAAGTGTAACAAAAGCGTATAGAGTACTGTTTGTTGGAGAGAGAGAGAGAGAGAGAGAGAGAGAGAGAGAGAGAGAGAGAGAGAGAGAGAGAGAGAATGCTGATCTGGATTCATAAACAACTAGTCATAAATTTTGGAACATGTAACAAGGCGACAAAATAAATTGGCATAAGCGCTTTCATTACAACGCGCTCGCCATCGTACTGATGTCCTTTCCCAATATTTGATGTAAAATATCAATTAATTGTTAACGGTTTTCGTAAAATACTTTGGATATTACAAAGTATTGTGCGAGCGACTGAGCTGAAGGGGGACCATAATTAAAGGCCATATATAAAATCATCTTTTAATTTCACTGTTGTTCACTAATTAAATTTATAAAATAAAGACAGAGGCGATCGTCTGGTTGAGGCATGTACAGTATATCTTCTTGAACGAACTGAAATAAATTACATTCAATTGAACTTAAATAAAACTGAAAATCTTATGTTATTCCCGATTATCATCATTTTTATTTATGTATGATATTTGTAAATATTTTCATGATCACAATGATTCATTGAATTACGTTTTTCGCCTTTGTGCTTGGAATTATCAGGTTTGGTTAAGAAAGACTTGATAAAGTATCAGTTTTAGCGATAAACCAATTTAACGAACCTTAATTGTCTCATCAACGAGGGGCTAGGAGAAGTTTAGAAGTACGGATTCACCTCTCTCTCTCTCTCTCTCTCTCTCTCTCTCTCTCTCTCTCTCTCTCTCTCTCTCTCTCTCTCTCTCTCAGAGGGAGGTAGAGGGGTGGGTGGGTGGGGTATTAGAGAGGGACCCATCCCCACACAGTACAAAGGGCAGGTATAATGAATGAGCCAAAGTATTTTCCAATATATACCAAACTTTTCCTTCGCAATGAATCGGGGAGAGCATCTCGAGAGGGTATTTATCCTCCCTCAAAGTTTTCCAGGAGAGAATCGGAAAAACCAATTAGATTGGGATAAGAGCTAAAGAAGAGGAAGAGGAGGAGGGATTAGGTGTGGGAGGGGAGGAGGAAAGTTCTTTGAGGGTCGATTTCTCGAATAATTCCACATAGCTGTGAGTTCAAGTTAGAAAAGGATAAATATTTGCTGAAGTAGTTTCGCTGTCTCCCTTAATTTCTGCCTTGAAGTGTTTTTAAGGGATAGGATACTTACTGTTTTAGTAACTGGCTCCATTTATTTCATTGATTTACCTGAATATGTATACAGCAATATTTCTGTCTATTAGCTTATTTTTATCAAGATTTTGCAGACCACTTCGGTTACATTGGCATCAGCGTTGAGACAACACAATTTCGAATTGAATTCATCATATTGTTTTCTTACTTGTATGTCTTGGCCGTAATCTCGTGTTCATTAAAATGATTTCTAATTAAAAGCATATTACCATATTTTAAGCAAAATGAATATAACGTGTAATGTCCAGTACACGATAACTGGATGCGATTCATGACGAGAAGACACTTAAGGTGAGAGCTAAAAGGGAAAGTCACTCTTAATCTAAAATGAGTTTTTGAGAATGGTCAGTCGAGAAAAGACCATTTCCAGAGTAAGGCAAGTGAACGATTTTTGAGTGTACACGAAACTCAGAATTTAGAATAAAGGGAGTTTGGTTTGGGCCAGTGTAAAACCTACTGGATTGATGGACTTACAGGGGACAGGCCCACTGGGAGTTAACGTCCACGAAGACCAATAGTATGAGCAAGATGAAGGCCAGTGGGACTAGTCATATTAAGGTCAAGGTCATTAGCTTACTAAATTAGACTTGTACATAAGACTTGGAACACTTCTACGCAGGACTTTTATGCCTGATTTAGCAATTCTGTGACAGCTATAGCAATTAATGCTAGCTTATCAGTGACATTACTCCAATTTAACGAAAACTATGAACTGAAAATAAAATTTGTGTTATTGTGGCTGAACTTAGTAGCAGGGAGGACAGGACAGGTTAAGTATACCTAAGTTTCACCAGACCACTGAGCTGATTAACAGCTCCTCTAGGGCTGGCCCGAAGGATTACATTTATTTTATGTGGCTAAGAACCAATTGGTTACTTAGCAACGGGACCTAACGGGACCTACAGCTCATTGTGGAATCCTAACCACATTATAACGAGAAATTAATTTCTATCACCAGAAGTAAATTTCTCGAATTCTTCATTGGCCGGTCGGAGAATCGAACGCGGGCCCAGCAGAGTGCTAGCCGAGATTGATACCAACCCGTCCAATGAGGAACTAGGGAGAACGGGAGAACAGGAAGCATCATTTGGTAGGCCACGGTTGTTACAACATTCTTTTTACTTTTGTGCTTCGTCTGTGAAATTAAAACATGGAAACAGGACTCCTGTGAGCGCTAAACGTCAAGGGCGGCGGAGAGGGAAAGGGGGAATGTCTCGGGTTTCAAGTAGGTGGTAAAAATGAATTATCTAGGCTTAAATCACCGCCCTGATTGTGGCTTTATATCACTGTGGGCCCATTAGCAATTCATTTCTCTCTCTCTCTCTCTCTCTCTCTCTCTCTCTCTCTCTCTCTCGGAAAGATGGTTCGAGTATAAGTTGATTCGTACTTTATATTAGGTTATTCCGTTCTACAATATCCTTACAATTGTTGCAGTTACTGATAATTGTTAGTTTCCATTGCTCGATTCCATCATTATAGAAACATTTTTGCCTTGTTTTGTCTTAATCCCTGCTCTCTGCTAATTGTATACATAAATAGAGACTGATTTGTTTACATGCAAGGAAGTTGATAGAATTAAAGAGGGTTGAAGAGCAGAGCTGACCTTAATTTCAAGATAAAATCGAGAGAGAGAGAGAGAGAGAGAGAGAGAGAGAGAGAGAGAGAGAGAGAGAAGAGAGAGAGAGAAACTACAGCGGGTTATGGGAACCCCTTGGCAACTGTGTAAGCAATGAAAAGTTAAATGTTATTATCATGTGTACACAAACCAGTTGAATTACTTGTACATTTTTTTCCTGTAGGTTATATAGCCTTACCATTCAGGCCATTTTTGGGCACCACTGCAATATGGCCGAATTGTAATCAGTTGTGCAAACTTGGCCATTTTCCATGCATAGTGATCGGTTTCTTGCCATTAGGTTGCATTTTCTCAAGGAAAAATCAGTTTGACCTCCCAAAAAATCACCCAAGGCCATACCATTCGGGCCATTTTTGTGCACCCCTGCAATATGGCCGAATTGTAATAAGTTGTGTAAATGTGGCCATTTTCCATGCATAGTGATCAATTGCTTGTCATTAGGCTGCACTTTTTCTCAGTTCATGGCCGAATTGCAATCATTTCAGCAAACGTGGGCATTTTCCATGCATAGTGATAAATTGTTTGCTATTAGGCTGCATTTTTCTCAGTTTGAATGAAAAGTCCGTTTGACCCCCAAAAAACACTCAAGCCATTTTTAGGCACCCATGCAGTATGGCCGAATTACAATCGTTTGTGCAAATGTGACCATTTTCTGTGCACAGTGATCAATTGCTTGCCACTAGGCTGCATTTTTCTCAGTTTGAAGGAAAAGACCGTTTGACCACTAAAAAAAAAACCCCCAAGGCTATAGCCTACCATTCAGGGAATTTTTTGGGCACCCCTGCAAAATGGTCGAATTACAATCAGTTGTGCAAATATGGCCATTTTCCATGCATAGTGATCAATTGCTTGCCATTAGCCTGCATTTTTCTCAATTTGAATGAAAAGTCCGTTTGACCTCCAAAAAAATACCCCAGGCCATAGCCTCACCATTCTGGCGATTTTTTGGGCATCCCTGCAATGTGGCCGAATTGCAGTCAGTTGTGCAAATGTGGCCATTTTCCATGCATGGTGATCAGTTGCTTGCCATTAAGCTTTATTTTTCTCAGTTTGAATGAAAAGTACGTTTGACCCCCCAAAAAACACCCAAGGCTATGCTTTACCATTCGGGCCATTTTTGGGCACCTCTGCAATATGGCCGACTTGCAGTCAATTGTGCAAATGTGGCCATTTTCCATTCATAGTGATCAGTTGCTTACTATTGGTTTTATTTTTCTTAGGTTGAAGGAAAAGTACGTTTGACCCTTACCATTCGGGCCATTTTTTGGGGCCGAATTGCAGTCAGTTGTGCAAATGTGTCCATTGTGATCAATTGCTTACCATTAGGCTGCATGTTTCTTAGTTTGAACGAAAAGTCCGCTTGGTCATTCGGTGGTATAAATCCTAACAAAAAGTCTCTAGTTCATTCTTTCCCTTTTTGTAGTAAGTAATTGTTCATTTCATAATTTTTTAACACTTATTATAAACTAATGAACCAATCACTGTTATTATTATTCAAAATGTGTAAGCTAATTGATGGAAAATTTGAAATGGCCATTAACTTAGAGAGCAAGCATGCAAGGAAAAGAAATAGAAATAAGTAAATATAGATAAATCTTATAACAGAAATGTTAACGGACAAGAAAATATATAATATTAACATGTAATGTGGTTTTACGTACATCACGACATACCATCATTTGAAAAAGGGCACTCAGAAGTCATGGAGTTCAACATTTCATAAAAAGAGGAAAAAATAGTAAATAGATCATTTAGTCGCTGCCTACCGCCCTGGAAAATTTGAAAATTACAAAGCGTTTCAAGATGAAATTTGTGTCTTTGTGATGACGTCTGAGGAATATTAAACTGGAGATTTCGTCTTTTGCATTTGGACTCTAGGGAAGAGAGAGAGAGAGAGAGAGAGGAGAGAGACAGAGAGACAGACAGACAGAGAGAGAGAGAGAGAGAGACAGAGAGACTCGGGCGGGTCATAGCTCGTGGTTTCAAACATATTAAATACAAATGACGTGGTTTTTATATGCTATTCCGTATGTTTATGTAGTATATACAGTTTATATATATGTATGGAGACTTTTCGTCTTGGAATTCTGCAATATCAATATATATATATATATATATATATATATATATATATATATATATATATATATATATAATATATATATATATATATATATATATATATATATATATATATATATATATATATATATATACTGTATAGGTTTGTGTATATAGATAGATAGATAATAATCAGCTCATAAACTATTTTAATAATAAAATTATAGTATGCCCTTACACATTATGTAGCTATTTATCTATCTATCTATATACATATATGTGTGTGTGTGTTTGTGTACATATACACACACTATATATATATATATATATATATATATATATATATATATATATATATATATATATATATATATATATATATATATATATATATATATATATATATATATATATATATATATATATATATATATATATATATATATGTAGTATATTTATATAGAGATTTTGTGTGTGTCTGTGTGTATTAGTACGAATCGCGTTTCTGTGGATTTATGTATGCACATTTTGCAAATGCCTTTATTAATTTATAATTTATCTATTACATTAGTTTTAAGCCTAAAATTTAAGTAATCCAGCTCAGTGGTCTGCTTAAACTATTTAGATAATAAAATTATATGTATGCCGTCTTACACATTATGTATCTATTTATATATCTATCTATCTATCTACATATATGTGTGTGCCCTTATACATTATGTACATATACACACATTATATGTATATGTATAAATAAATATATACTATATATATATATATATATATATATATATATATATATATATATATATATATATATATATATATATATATATATATATATATACTATATATATATATAATATATATATATATATATATATATATATATAGATAGATATAAAATGTGTGTGTGTGTGTGTGTGTACATGAGTCTGGTATGAATCGCATTCAGAGTTTCGTAATGATTCAAGTGAATGTGTAATGATATGATCTTGACAGAACCTGTGTCTGCGATTTTGTCATTTTGGAGCAAATGCATCTACACTCTTTATTGATTTATTAATTTATCTATTATATTAGTTTTAAACCCAACTAAAATTTAAGTAGCATCCTTCTCTAGTTATACTTAGCTGAATACATGAGAGGAGAAAGAGGTGATAAAGCGCGGAGTTGAAGTAAGAAAATTAACCCTTACCAATACGTGTCTTTGACTGTCGTTACTTAGAGGAACCAGGTCCCGACTCTACGGAGGAAAAGGAAGGGCGGAAGGGAAGCCGATTAGTTTAATCTGGAAGGGAATCTGGAACAGAATGGGAAGGGAGAAGGTGAGGGGAAATATTGACGAAGTTAGAAGGAATGTCCAGACGATTAAATCCATGGAGTTGGGGAATATTTGATTGACGCTGTTTAGAATATGAAGTATAACTAAGATTCGGCGCATGTTCGGTAGTTTATTCTCTGCCTGAGATGATAATGGTAAGATTTATCCATGCTTGATATCTGAGTAGGGTGAGATTTTTCCTGCAAGAGGACGGGGAGGTTAGGTGTAACTGCTAAGGATATAAAACACGTTGTTTTAGGATTTTCGAATTTTTATCGAATTGTTTCAAGATCATTTATTCTTAACATTCATTTATTTTGGTAGTAGCATATTCTCTACAGTGATGATTATATATTATGCAAAAATCTGTTGTACAAGAAACTCGTTAATTTTATTATTTTTATTTATTTATTTATTTTTGTCTTTCATGTATGTCTTTTTAACTAACTGAAGACTTGTTAAATCCCCATTGAATTTTTGTTTCTCTCCCGTTACGAACATTCAATTTTTCTTTCTTCAACTTCATCTTCGTCTATTTATTCTTACATGGTGAAAGGTAAAGAGGACAAATAAGAGGAAAAGATTAGAGAGGAATGTATTACATGCCTAAATTTGAAGTCCTTCGTAACGACTGCCAGTTTCTTTTTAGGTTGAATGTTTTTCTTTCGGAAGATTTTCTCTGGATATAATTCAATGGATTTCTCGCAACCATAGAATTTTCCCACATTTCCTAGACTTTCATCTCAGTGAAGGTTTCTTCAGAGAATAATAGTCCTTTCTTCTCAAAGATTATTTCCTATTTCGATGAATTTCCTGCAGGCGAGGACTTTGTTCAAAGTGTAATTCAGTGAATTTTCCTTTTGCGAGGAGTTTCTCTCATTTATTGAATGTTTTTCGCTTGCGAAGATTTTCTCAGAATATAATGAAGTGACCTTTTTCGTTTGGGAAGATTTCCTGAAAGTATAATTCAATAATTCAGTTTTTTTTTTTTTTGGGGGGGAAGAATTTTTTTTTCAAAGATTTAGTGATTCTGTGTGAATATTTTCTCGAAGTATAATTTAGATATTTTTTGTGAAGATTTTCTGGAGGTGAAAATCAATGATTCTTCTGTGTGAAGATTTTCTCAAAGCATAATTCAGTGATTCTTTCTGTGTGAACATTTTCTCAAACCATAATTCAATGATTCCATGCATGGGAAATTTTTCTCTAATCATAATTCGGTGATTCTTTCTGTCTGAAGATTTTCTCAAAACACAATTCAGTGATTCTCTCTCCGTGAAGATTTTCCCAAAGTATAATTCGACCATTTTTCTATGAAGATTTTCTTGCGGTGTAATTCTCCCCCCAATAAATCTTCGACCTGACCTGGTACTGTTTATGCCGTAGTGACTCACTGAACTTAATTTGCCTTTTGCCAAAATACTAGACGCTCCGGATGGCACTAATTAAGGTGCTCTATCTTACGAATTCATTTAATTAGCTGAGACCCCAGCTGTTAATATATAGGAAATTAATTTCGTCTGACCTACGAGAGTTCTGTTTTCATAACTTTAAAGGTTTGCTTCTATACTGTTTACGTTCAGGGAGGGTACAGAATCTCCTTCGTTAGAGGGTTTAATTTGGGGTGCACGCATCTCTCATAAGAATGAATGAAAAAAAAAAAGATCTGGAGTGTGCATTTACAACTAGAAATAAAGGAGGGTTTATTTTCATCACTTTGCCTACCTTGTGTAAGAATGAACGAAAGTGATTGTTTTTGCAATCCATCGTAAGAGGATATAAAAAAATGTTTGCGTAATAATGAATGAAAATAAGGATTAAATGTCATGAATTGTTCCTATTACAGTGAGTACGACTAATATAAATGTTAAAAATGCCAAAGAGGATTTATTTTGAGAGGCACAACTCGGGTAAGAATACAGAAAAAATAAACGTTCTTTTTCTGCTATTTCATTGCTGACGAGAAATGGTAAATATAATAAAGCTATCATGTTTTTTGAATTGATAAGATGATGAGAAAAGGTTATGAAATATTCATGTTGCGTGTAAGAACCTCTTTGCTTTTTAAAATATTGGGAAAAAACCCATTCAACTAATAAACTTCATTATTGCGTGCTATATTTAAAAAAAAAATTTAATGCGTCCTAATACTGAAAATGGTGATAGTAATATTTTTTGTCAATGATACTGGTAAACACTGAAACTTGCTTTTATTTTTAGTATAATTTTTATGATGGCAAATGAAAATTATTTATGCATTTTGGGAATCCTTGTGTTACTTTGTTAAATTTCATTATTATTATTATTATTATTATTATTATTATTATTATTATTATTATTATTATTATTATTATTATTATTATTATGTACCAAAAACCAAAAATGTATAACTTTTTGAAACAATGACTTAACGGCATTACATTTTAACTTCTTTTTTTACGAATTTCCTTTGCTTCTGGAAACGTATATCCCACCCCCCAACACACACACACACAAAAAGAAAAAAAAAAAAAAGCAAATACCAGTATCAAGACAAGTCACGCCAAACCAACGTCACAGGCAGGCCTCGTCTTTCGGCCAATAAATATTTTGGAGCTCGCATTTTCGGAGGCTGACAGCTGATACTCCTAAAACGTGAAACGTTTCACGGCTCAACTTCGAGAGCACGCATTAATGATTTTTCGTCACAGCTTGATTAAACTTTCGTAAGTCATTTATTTGGGATTTCGTGTCATTCCGATTTCAGATTTAGTTTTGGAGGGCGTTTCATCAGAAGGTATTCTTCATCTAACATTTTTGGTGCGCGCGCGCGTGCGCACGCACACACATACACTCGAATGCTCATAAGTAAATGAGCATAACATATATACGTATACACATACACACACACACACACGTATACTGTATACTGTATATATATATATGCATATATATATATATATATATATATGTATATATATATGCATATACATACATATATATATATATGTATGTATGTATATGTATATATATACATATATATGTATATATATACAAATGTGTATATATATATATTATATGTGTGTGTATGTGTATATATATATATATATATATATATATATATATATATATATATATATATATATATATATATATATATA
>NC_089745.1:13125917-13143417 GCF_040412425.1 Macrobrachium rosenbergii
GATTCAAGCGTCCATCAGTCATGTAATGCGAAGTTTTTACGTCTCGAAATGCATACTGAAAGGATCCTGAACGATGTATTACAAAATCACATAGGTTGTTTTGTAACTCCTAGGGTAACATACTAAAAAATCACATAGGCTGTTTTGTAACCCTTAGGGTAATATACTGAAAAATCACGTAGGCTGTTTTGTAACCCTTGGGGTAATATACTAAAAAATCACATAGGCTATTTTGTAACCCTTAGGGTAATGTACTCAAAAATCACGTAGGTTGTTTTGTAACCCTTAGGGTAATATACTAAAAATCACGTAGTTTGTTTTGTAACCTTTAGGGTAATATACTCGAAAATCACTCAGGCTGTTTTGTAACCCTTAGAGTGATATACTTGAAAATCACATTGGTTGTTTTGTAACCCTTAGGGTAATATACTAAAAAATCACATAGATTGTTTTGTAACCCTTAGGGTAATACACGCTTGTCACTAAATCCGGTGGCTCTCGGGCCTCACTTTGTTCCATTGCCATTCCTATAGGACTCCTATAAGAGACAAGTTATAGTGGCAGTCGTTTTTCTACAACCACGATGTTTTATCCAAGCGTGGGACTTTTAGATATGTATAAATTTCGTGTCATTGAAGATGAAACCAAATTGGCATTTTTATTGGAATTTGTTAGTTTTGGGTTTTTGCCTTACGCAAAAACTATTAGTTTTCTTGAAAATAACTTTACATGAAAATTCATCACAATTACTTAAATTCTTGAAGACATTTTAAAACAATCGACTTCAAATCATCCTTAGGAATGTGTGTATACGTAGTATTCATAATTTTTACCTGTACATTTCTTTTAACATTCTTTCAGCTTCCACTTGTGCCTTGAAATTCTGGAAGTGCCGAGAAATTATCTATATCTAAATTCTTGAAGTGCTAACATCATCCCTTCAAATGCTAGTTGACGATATGGATTTCCCTTAACGTTTTCGTCAATATGTTTTGGGTCCTGCTGTTGACTGCCTTTGACATATTTGGAATTTACCGAAAAATCTTTTCATTGGCATTTCTCGGTTTCCCCTCCAAATACCGACCAATCAATTTGTATTTTCGGAAATATTTTCAGTAAACATTTTGAAACCCCCTCCGACTTCTTTGCAATGATAAGCAGAAAATCGTTCGGGCAAATTTATCGCTTTGCGGCTACTAAAAAAAAAAAAAAGAAAAAAAAAAAAAGAATCCGTAAGACATTAAATATCCGTAAGAAATCAGTTGTCTTCACATGTATCACAACTAATTTCTTAAATGGATAGATAGATAAGCATCTGTTTTTATTCTTTAATGAGGTTAGTGAAGTACGAGGCGTTGTTAGAGCAACAGTTATTTTTTAGTTGACTTAATAGGTTTTAAGAATTGCGATACTCTTCTTTACTTGTCAGATGTACATATAATTTAAGCAGAATATTGAGATAATGTTCTTTACTTATCATATCTACATATATTTTAGTTAGGACTCGGTATACGTGCTTAGGTAGAGATGAACTTCTTTACTTCACTTTTATGATTTATATATGTGTCAGGAGAGGATGGAGGCTGTTCTTGGGTTAGTAAGGTCTATAAAACCTCTGGGAAAGGTTAGGTCAGGGAAGTTGTATGGTAAGGTAAGATTAGGATGCATCCTTGTAATTGGCCTTGTGAAATCTTTGTCTCCTATAAAGTGTTTTATGTTTGACAATGATTAGATTCATGGGCCATATATTTATATGAGACCGTTACCTATGGTGCACTTCACTCGTTTTTTGCCCCCCCACCCCCCACCCCCCCACCCCACCCATAAAAGCCCTACTTCCCCACTGGGCTTCCCCTGAAATTATGTATATATAAGGGGTTTGGAAAAACAAAACAACGTATATATGTATATGCATATATGAGGGTTTGGAAAACAAAACAACATATATGTGTATGTATATATAAGGGGTTTGGAAAAACAAAACAACATATAAATATATATATATGCGTGTGTGTGTGTGTGTAAAGGGTTTGGAAAAACAAAACAACATAATTGTCAAAAATGGAAAACGCTCGAGACGAGCAGTTAGAGAAATATAAAGCCTTCAAAGTATCATGGCATCACCACTGAATTTATTTCTTTTACTTGTGATTCGCAATATGAATAGAATGACATGAATTTTGAATTTTAAAAATGATCCGCCGAATGTTTCTGTTTACTCCTATTATGCAGCACAGGCCAGTTGAACCGCTCATAAAAGCACTGCAAATATTAACAAATTCTATTTGTTGCAGCAAACGTTAAATAAATATATGATTTCTGTTGTCAGTTCGGGGGACGAGGGTTATAATGGCAGCGGGAAACAAGTTGTTAATGCTCGAAATCATTCAGTAGGAAATTCTTACGGAAACGTTCTCTGTATTAATTTTAAGGCTGGTTCTTTTTCATGGTATTTCGGCACTCATTGTCACCCATCACCGCCAACGCTAAGCTTCCGAGGCTTGTTATGTTTCAGTACCGTAGAGATCAGTGGTTTTTGCCTTGTTTAGGTGGATAATAATTGGTCGGTTTGTACCCAAGTACTGACTGCAGTGTACTCTGTTGGTCTGTCCAAGTACTGACCAGACCTTACTTTGTTTATCCTTACAATAAATTAGCCCTGGTCCGCAACAAGTAAAGAATTATCGACTGGATTAATTCATTATCAACAAACGTCCGTCGAACTTGCCAAAAACCCTCTAACCTCCAGTTCACTACTCGCTGACATCGGCCCATCCATAATTTAATGTCTTTTAGTTCCAGTGGGATGAACCAATCAAATATGCAAGTGCAATAAATGGTTAATTGCAAGTCAACACAAAGTTGAGGGTTTATTGGTTATGGGATCACGTTCCGCTGTTTGGTCTAATTTTGCTTTGTTTCGTTGTTTGCTTGCGCGATTGCCCGACATTTTGTAAACATTTGCCCTGCTGGGGTAAGTAGATGAGCCTCTTTGCGTTTATTATTTAATTGGTCTTTTCGTGTATTCACCGAAGAGTTTTGTATTATCTTAATTTTGGACGTACATGACAATTAAGGGCAGTTATTATTTTCAGAATTCTTACATTTGCAATACCGATCATTTCGAAGTTTTATATGACAATGAAGCCGGATAGTTTAGCAAAAGCATTACTATAACAAAGTAATAAATTCCTATGGTTTAATAAACAAAGAGAAATTCATGCAGATGCCATAAAGGTGATGATGCGCATATGCCCCTTTAGCATTAAGGAAGTCGTGTCCTATTGTTATTCAAGAAAATGAAGACAAGAAAATAATTACGTAACCCTACCGTACATGCCCCTTTTTTCTGTTGTTATTTATGCTATTTACCGACGGGTTTGTTTGTTTGTTCATATTTATTCAACTCTGTGTAATGCCCAAAACACGCAAGAATGTAAGGCTGTTAGTTCATATTTGAGGATGATGAATATATGTATTTAATTTTCCCCCCTGCCCATGCATTCCGAAGTGGAAGGGAGGTAACACTTCATAAATTAAGCAACTTGTTAAAAAAAAAAAAAAAAAAAACTAGTCTTTGCTTAAAGATGAAAGCTCGGATCAGGCACTCGCGAGTTCAGCAAAGGTCTTGATACGTCGGCGCGTTACATATTAAATTGTCGCACGTGTTGCTAAACAGCCACGGCTGTCACATTCTTTATTAAGCTTGTAGTACGCGCCAGGTAATGTCGAACCGTTATCGTGTTTCAGTCGCAGCGATAAATAATATCCCATATACTGTACGCGTACGTGGATGTGTGTGTGTGCGTGCGTGCGTGCGTTAGTATGTATGTATGTATATATGTAGTTATGTATGTATTTGTTTATATATATACATATCTATACATATACTGCATATATATATATATATATACATATATATATATATAATTTATATATATATATATATATATATATATATATATATATATATATATATATATATATATATATATATATATATATATATATATATATATATATATATATATATCGTTGTTTAACCATACGTATTCCTAATGCAGTTTAATTAAATCATTTCTATATATATATATTACATATATATATATATATATATATATATATATATATATATATATATATATATATATATATATATATATATATATGTATACTGTATTTATTATTCGTTGTTTTACCATAGGTTTTCTTAATGCAGTTTAATTAAATCATTTTCACTGTCGCCTTTCTTGTGCACTTTATGCCTAAAATCTCATTTGGTCCAGGTGTTCGTCTATGCCCTTTCATCATGATTTTTTGGACCCTCTTAGTAGTGTTAGTCAGAAAAGTAGTAGATAATAAATGAAGAAGGACGAACTGTCTCGTTCCCCTTCTTATCGCATGCAGTAACAAGCTCCGTCCTTTAGATCTCACTCTAAACTTAACATTTGGTTATTATCTCTCATTTTACATGTATAAAGTGTATTATATATATGTATATATATATATATATATATATATATATATATATTTTTTATTTATATTTTTTCATTATATATGTGTGTATACACACACACACACACACACACACACACACACACACACACATATATATATATATATATATATATATATATATATATATATATATATATATATATATATATATATATATATACACACACACATTCACACAGTATATACATATACGTATATAGTTTATATGCTATGAACCGGGTATGTGAGGAGTTTGCAAATAGAGTGTAAACGCTGCTGTATGCGGCATACAAGGTTGTAAAAAAGCTCATGCATATTGTAAGAGTTCAGTTGTTGAGTGCGATAAAAGTGTTCAGGTTGAAAACCAAGGATGTGGTAGAACATGTATAGTGGAGAGTGACTAGTTCGATGTAAAAGTAGGTCTGAGACAAGGTGCCTTATGCCTCCGAAATTCTTTCATAACATTACGGGTGGAGTGATGGAAGTTGGATGAAGGATGTTGGAAGCAGGTGCAAAGTTTGGGATGAGGGGATAAATCCTTAAAGGAGTTTCTGCAGTTTCTTTCACTGTTTGCAATCATTACCGTTTCATCTATGCGCTAGTGAAAGAGTGAAATTCTTTGTTGTGATCTGATCAGAAGTGAAGAAATTGAAAAGTTCTACAGAGAGGAAAAGTTTGGAGGCAAATGTAAGCTCGAGTAAGGTTAAAAGGAATATATGAATAGTGGGAGAATGGGTGATGTTGATTTGCACAGATATTTGGGAGTAGATACAACAATTGTTGGGATGAGTGAAGAGCTAAGTCTCAGAATAGGTGAATAGGCTTGAAAAAGAGAGTTAGTGTCTATGGACACCCAGGTGGTAATGTACAAATGGATTGTTCTGGAAAATATCCTTTATGGAACTGAAGTGTTGATACTGAGTGAGAATGAAAATAAAATGGTTGAAGTTATTGTTATGAATTATGAAGCATGGGTGTTCTGAGAAGATTCAAAATTAAAAGTAACGAGGTGATAAAGAGAAAGTGGATAGATCGGAGTGTTATTTGATGGTTTGTGAAAGAATCTGTAATTCTTCAGAGATAGTGGGGGGGGGGAGGGGGAGTAAGACTGCACTGCAAGAGTACTGGATAGATTGTGTGTTGTGTGGAAAGGAAGACAGAGGTGAGTGGCGCAGGGTCTGACGTGATGATGACACTCCTTTATAGGTGTATGAAGCGGCTGATTTTTACCAATTGAATTATGAATGCGTCATTACCTATTATGGGTTCATTATTCTGGTGCCACTGCTGAAATGGGAAATGAGTTAATGTTGAACACATATATATATATATATATATATATATATATATATATATATATATATATATATATATATATATATATATATATATGTGTGTGTGTGTGTGTGTGTGTGTGTGTGTATGTGTGTATACGTATGTGTAAAGCATCAGTAGAATAGTACTCATCACAGAAAAACATTGAATGATAATTTTGCGTCTCGATTATTCCCCTGAGCGATTTAGCAGTGAATCTGCACTTCTTACTTCCAGGGGAAGGGACTTGTATTGAAAGATCTTGATAAAATTGCGGTCGTCCCATTTGGAACCGTACATTGCACGTCGTGAGGATTCTGCCTCGTCTTGACAGAAGACATTTTGGGCCACATCAAATAAGAGGACCTTTGTGAAGCTGTTTGTCTCCTGATTCAAAGGCGTCTGCTCGTCTTTGACTTCAAGTCCGTCAGATAGACGACAGGAGGCTAGAACGAGATTTATTTTCTCAAAAGTGTGCGAGTAGGTGTTGGTCAATTTTTTTTTTTAATCTTGTTCGTAGATTGTTTCTTTGTTGGTTTTTCTTTTTCTTTGTTATTTTTTGTTTGTTTTTATTTTCCCGAAGCTCTGTTGTTCACATTTTACACATACTGTGAAGTCGTTGTCGGTTTTTTTAGTCATATACGATTTATTTATCTGTTTTTATGATTTTATTTTTTTGGCAATTGTTAATGTCTTTGGTGCCCAGTTATTTCATATTTGGCATATAATTTTTAGGAAGCTTGCTTCCCAACTTGAGAATGTTGGCTTTTATTTGAATATTTTTTATTAATAATAATATTTGTTTAATAATAATAATAATAATAATAATAATAATAATAATAATAATAATAATAATAATAATAATAATAATAATAATAACTAATGTCAATGTAATATAATAATGTCAATTTCCGTTTCAGCGTTGAATGACCTCGTATGTCCCAGTGCTTGGCCTTTGGCCTAAATCCTACATTCAGTTCAATTCAGTTTATTCTTCTACTCTGTTGAACAAATGGTACCACCTTATGTTACTTCTCAAGTTCTTTGTAAAAATGAAATGTTTAATCTGAATTGTGTATCGCGTGAAGTGTTGATAATGAATCACCGATATAATTAATTTGCTGAATTTCAAAATCACTTAAATCTAATCCGGAGCCAGATAGATTGGAATGCATCTAGTAATAAGCCTGAAATATCAATCAGGCATAATTAAACATAATCTTCAGGTCACAGGGATTTGTACTTTAGACATGCGTTTGTTTTATTATGCTTACAAGGGACGTTAGAAGAGTTCTTTCGAAGTTCATGGATAAATCCGTATTTTTAACTCATTAAATAGTATCTAATGACGAAACAGCCATCGTAAATATTTATGAAATTATGTATGTATATTACAGTATACATATATATATATATATATATATATATATATACATTGTATATATACTGTATATATATAAAGCATTCTCATTCCAAAATGAATACATGTTGGGATTCGGAATGTTGACACATACCGTCTGATTGGGTTTGACCGGAACTTCACCTTGTTATGGAAAATGTAGCTATGGCGGAATAATACACATACACGTTATATGTATATATAATATTTATATATATATATATATATATATATATATATATATATATATATATATATATATATATATATATATATATTATGTATTCCGATTTTTCCCTTAGTATTTGGAGGAGAGGCTCACTTCTGCTACAAGTGCTTTTGTGTTTCCATGTGCAGCCACACCATTACCTTTACTGAATAGTAGGTACCTATTATTATTATTATTATTATTATTATAGTAGATGAAACCTCTTCACACGGAACAAGCACACAGGGCCCATTCACTTGAAATTCAAGCTTCCAAACAATTTTGGTTTCAACCTCCTCCCGCAGACCCCACACTGCAGCAATAACTGATCGTGATACAGAGCCAGTGATGTTTTATCGCTCTGGGGGAGACGCGAACCTGCGACATCTGAGTGGCATGCCACGACACTAACCACTATACCAGCAGACCAGCTTATTATGCAAACCAGTTCCTCTCACTACTGACGTGAGTGTGTTAACACTTTATCCCAAGTATTATTTTTGTGGTTTTTCATTGTATATATATATATATATATATATATATATATATATATATATATATATATATATATATATATATATATATATATATATATATATATATTTGTATATATATATATATATATATATATATATATATATAAATATATAATATAATAGATACCATATATATACACATACATATGTATACAGATAGATATATATATATATATATATATATATATATATATATATATATATATATATATATATATATATATATATATATATATGTATGTATATATATATATACATATATGTATATATGTAATAAATGTAAATATATATAAACATATGTATACATGTGTATATATACATTCACAGATACACACACATATATAGATATAGAAATATATGTATGTATGTGTGTTTGTGCGTGTGTCTTTATGTGCGTATATATTTTACAAATTATTGTAGCAACCTTTCACATTACAGCTGAACCCACGCCGCCAACGCGATGGCTTGACATTAACAGTGACCTCTTGTTGTGTGTTGAGGTGTTCAAAAATTTACTAGCGGCGTGCATCAATTCTGAAGTATTTTCGCGCCCGCGAAAAATAATAGCGAAATCCATCATTTTCCTTTTGCGTTTGCAGACATTACCAGTTGGCATAATTAGCTTTCCTCTTTAATAGATTTTTTTTTTTTTTTTTTTAGATTTTGCTTAATTTATGAGTCGTGTCGGGTCCCTTCCTTTTTCAAATGCACGCGCGGGGCTAAAGAGTCCGCTGAATAAAGTTCAAACGGAATTGAATATGAACGAGCTTGATGTGTCTTGACATATTCCTGCACTAACCAGAATTTTGGGAGAGAGGGAAGGAATGCTGTGCATTTAATTTCTCGTTTTAATATACCTGTATGTGTGTGTATATTTATATATATATATATATATATATATATATATATATATATATATATATATATATATATATATATATATATACAGTATATATTTGTATATATATAAATCCACACACACACACACATATATATGTGTATGTATATGGGAGATGTTCAAAGGAATTACATTTCAAAGGAGTGACAGAGTGGTGGTAGAGATGGGACAGTTGCAAAAAGAGAAACAAATATGCGAAATTTTATTAATTGGACGTGACATAAAAATTCAGTAACTGCATTAACAGTTTCAAATCCAATAATTCTCACGTTTTCCTGTTGCCTCTCGTTTTCATTAGCCGTGCCTCCATCTTTGTGTCAAACAATAAAAAGTTTTTTTTTTCTGCACTTCCGGTAATCTTTAAACTATCTGGGATCACTAAATCTGTTGCATAGTCTGGTTCTGGTGGAAGTTCTTTTTTCGGATACGACGAACAACTTCTTTCATAGCAGCTGTGGAAAACATTTCTATAGAGTTTTTGCCACTCTTTCGTAACGTCACTCCATTGAATTTCTGTAATTTTTGTCACTCTTTTGTCATGTACTATATATATATATATATATATATATATATATATATATATATATATATATGTGTGTGTGTTTATATAAATATATATATATATATATATATATATATATATATATATATATATATATATATCAATGATGTTAGGTCAGTCAGGTAAGATTAAATAAGATTATTTGCTGTCGAGGTGATAGTCAACTGCGCATCCTGGGCACTCAAGACCTAGGAAATGCCATTGGCATGGGGTTTCAGTGCTTCTTATTCCAAGGCACACTAATGCCTGTTCATTGGTTGTGAACCCCTTGGGTGAAGATATACCGGCTAAGCATGAAGGAGCCTTTCTCTTTAAGCCAAGGTATTTACATACTTCATATTGGTCTATTTACTGACTACACTGCTGTGTGTGTTAGCAGTGCAGACTGAACATGGGGTCTCATTGAGTGGCAATGATTTTGGGGTTCAAGTATATTGTACTCCAATGCAAATAGGCAACTAGTAAAGGGATGCAGACCCTTTAATGGAAGGAAAAGCCCTATGAACGGCATATGAGCCTCATGATCAGAGAGAAAGGTGGATGTTTTTGGCGCTTAGTAAAAGGCGCAAGGGCACCGTGTGCAGGAATAGAGACAAAAGAGTCATTGCGTTTAGAGAGGTATACTGCCCTAAGATGGAAGACTGCATTATCTGCAAAAATACAAAACGGATAAAAATGGTAGATACTCCCTTGCCTTACTACTGATTTTGCAAATGGGACCCCCTAAATAAAGCATTGAGGAATCATTCTGAAGCTGCAGTAACTTGTGTATTAGTGTTTCACGAGCTGTCTTATCCCAGTTTCGAAAATTGTTGCAGTACTGCTTCATTTTAGATTTGCCCAATAGGTTTTCCAATTTCGAAAATGGTTGCAGGTACTGCAGTTTAACATTTTAGGGTAGTATAGGAAAAGAGAGTACCTGGAAGACTGGAACAGGTGGAGGAGAGCAGGTGTGTTATTTCAGGGACTGTATGGATACGATGTAGTGTGCCAGGAGAAAAAGACCTAATAGTGATTATATATGTTCCAAGGAGGGAGAGTGGACGAATATCATTTAGAGACAGTGTAAATCTGAGCATGGTTGGTTTTTAAATACAAAAGAGAATTTGAAAGTGTTCACAAGATGGAAAAGATATGAGTAAATATGAGCATGAGTTAGGTATTGGTGGCAGATGAAATGAATGTTACTGTGGATGGTGGAATAGAAATTTTCATTTGAATCGTAATGATAAAGTAATAGCTCACGTCACCGTAACTGTGCAAAAGACTTTTCAAAGTCGTGGTAACCATTCACATATAAAACACGCCAAATATCACTTAAACTCAGTGAACGTGATTCCTTATCCAGTGAACCCTAAGCAACCTGTTGACTTCCACTAAACCATTTCCTACACCTGCATATTTGATAGGGTTATCCCCTCTGGAGCTGGAAGGCATTGAATTTTGGATAAGCCTTTGACAGACTTCAGTAGTCGGGAGAACCAATTAACAAACCAAGCTACCTGTCAGCAGTGTGTCGCTTGCTGAAGTCTTAGTTTACTGACAATCAGTCTGTAAACATTATTTCAGTATCTTCTCATATCTATGGCTCACACTGCTGTCATGTTAAAGTTTTGTCAATTATTGGAGTCAAAAGTTTAAATGAATTGATTCAGTCAGTTGTCTGAGCCAGTGGGTTCAGGCAGTGAAATCAATCAAGGGATTGTTTCATGTTGGCATTTAAATCCGGTCTCATATTGTCAACAGAAATTAAATATTTATGTTTGCAGAAATGAACTGAATTCCCTTTTATTTGCACTGCCTTCGTGAGGGGTCTGTTTACCTTGTGCTATTTGTATAATTGAGTAAATAAGCCTTTAATGGCTCTTTTAAATTCGGGTATTCCATGAGTTTCCGTCTCTATAGCAAGTTTATACATTCAAAGACTGTTTGTCCATTCACATTGGAATTAATGCAGTTCCATAGGTGTCACAAATCAATAATGAGTTGGAGTAATGTCAGTCTACCACAGAAAATTTTAAAAACCTTTATTTTGTTAAGTCAAAAGTAGATTCATGCATTTCCTTCAGTATAGCAATATAATGCTTAAACTTATTAAGAGAAGTTTGATATCTGTAGTATTGATAATTATCTGTTTCGCTGTCGTAAATTCATAAGGGTTCTTGGTAATATCAGTTTTAATAAGAAAACGGAATAAATTTTTTCGGTCCTTTGGACATCCTGGTTTATACCAACATTGCAAGTTAATCCTTAAACTTAGTGATATGGAGCAAGCCTAAGAAATGCTTATTGAGGAGGGGCTGAAGCTGCTGTCAGCCTGAGAAATGTTTACTGAGGAGGGACTGAAGCTCCTGTCAGCCAGGGAAGTGCTTACTGAGGAGGGACTGAAGCTGCTGTCAGCCAGAGAAGTGTTTACTGAGGAGGGACTGAAGCTGCTGTCAGCCTGAGAAGTGCTTACTGAGGGGACTGAGGCCGCTGTCAACCAGAGAAGTGCTTACTGAGGAGGGACTGAAGCTGCTGTCAGCCTGATAAATGTTTACTGAGGAGGCACTAAAGCTGTTGTCAGCCTGAGAAGTGCTTACTGAGGAGGGACTGAAGCTGCTGTCAGCCTGAGAAATGTTTACTGAGGAGGGACTGAAGCTGCTGTCAGCCTAAGAAATGTTTACTGAGGAGGGACTGAAGCTGCTGTCAGCCTAAGAAATGTTTACTGAGGAGGACTGAAGCTGCTGTCAGCCCAAGAGATGCTTACTGAGGAGGGACTGAAGCTGCTGTCAGCCTAAGAAATGCTTACTGAGGAGGGACTGAAGCTGCTGTCATTTTGTGAATATTATTTTTCCATTTATCATAAAGTGAAATAACGGTAATCAGAAAAAGCAACGTGTCCAGTTGGTACTCTTTCGTTACACTTTGATACAAAAGATAGCTTACTAATATGACGTTCGATCAGAAGTAGAAGTACAAAGGTTAATAATGTTTATGATAACAAAGTTTGCCTTATTATGGTCATTAAGTAAGTTTCCCTATTTTTTACTAATTTGCGATGTTATCGAATATGAGAACAAAATTTTATATAGGAATTTCCTTAAGATAAACTCGTACCAACTTATTACACAAATCAATGAATAGCTTAAACACTAGTTGCTTAGAATTTAAAGACAAAGCTATTGATGATTTAAAAAAAAAGGAGTTCGTAAGCTGCTGCGTCAGGAACATCCCAATTTAAATCATAAAGTAGGCCAGTGACAGGTAAAGTTTAAAGTAATTAGCAACCAATAAAATATGGAAATTGTAATATACTAATGCCTCGATTTCCTATTTTATATTATTTATGCTTTACCTCTTATTTAGAATTGAAAATTATGTAGACGTGTAAATAAATTTCTTTTTATTCATAAAATTATGACCTTTTTATTTATAGTTTTTATATAATTATTAAACTCCGCCTCACTGCCAACTATCCTCATTTTAAAGTTTATTAAATATAAAGACTTTTATGCCTCCAATACTAACGAAAAGGATTCGATGTATCGTCCTTTAATCTGCTCCACAGAGGCCATGATTTCAGATAAAAATATACCATTTATATTTCATGGTTCCTTTCTCAAGAACTCGCGTGACTTTTTGTTGCTGGTATCGATGCGTTTCCCAATAAGAAAGATAACTTAGAAATAGATTTTATTGAAATAAATCCTAGGTTGACCTATGTTTATCCGTGAGCTTACTGGACTAGATGTTGAATCAAACGACAAACGGATTTACAAAAATCACATGATTTGACGCCGTCCGAATGTCCGTTATCAGAAGGACGCAAACCCAGGGAAGGGCATTGTTCGACTACAAAAGCCTCGTCGATAGGAACTTTATCAGGATATTTCAAATCCTTCCGCTGAAAAGAGGATGCGTTGATTTACTGCTACATAACACACGAAAATAAAAGGGCGTTCGAAATATACATTTGAAAAGCTAAGGACCTTGGATGAATGATGATTGCTCTTCAGGAACAGGACTGTGACAGCAGACAATAAATAATTTTCCATGCGAGGTCTGTGAGCATTATTCGCCAATTCTCTGTCTAAAACCCATTTCGTATTTTTTCCATGCCTGTATATGCGTATATAAGTATATATATATATATATATATATATATATATATATATATATATATATATATATATATATATATATATATATGTATTATATAGTTTTGTGTGTGTGTTTGTGTAAATATCCACGAAGGGAAGGGAAACAATGGAGTGCTGCAAGGCCTTTCGACTTATCGTCCTTTCCTTTGTGGATTTTGTCTTTATTTATATATTCATCACGTTCCATATGTTCGTGATTCAGTTATACATATATATGTTTGTGTGTGTGTGTGTGTGCGTGCGCGCGCGTGTGTGTGTACGTTTGTGCGTGCGTGTGTTTGTTTTTTTTTTTTTTTGCTTCGGGACTTCCCATTAATCGCTGAACAATAGAAAAAAACGTAAATGTATTGAGAAATTTATTCATAGGTTTCATATTATAATCGTATGCCTCTTACTAAGTAACGAGATACAGAGACAGTATATATAGAAGACCGCATTATCCTAGTGACAGCTCCCGGCCAATTGCGTGAAAGCATTACAAGCGTGTAAAAATCGCCCTGTATGCTTGCACTCTTTTCGCGACTGGATAGTGTAACAGCCATTGTCTCGGATGATAAATATGGCGAAGAAGTTGTACCCTCGAAGGAAGTCTATCTTTTTCTGCTTATCCGTAAGTGCCAAAGTATGTTTGCAGAGACATTACTCTCTCTCTCTCTCTCTCTCTCTCTCTCTCTCTCTCTCTCTCTCTCTCTCTCTCTCTCTCTCTCTCTCCTGCAGTCTCCACACTCTTCCAGTTCGAAATGAATACTGGCTACCGCCAGCACATAAGGTTGAAACCTTACTCTGGGTGCAGTAATTATCTTTATTAATATTCCAGAAGCGAAGCTGGAAATGGAGAGCCTTTCTCTATCCACCTCTCACCCAACCCACCCCCACCCCCTCCTGTCCATCAACCTCCGCCCCCCCCTTCTTTTTTTGGGGGGGTAGTGTGGCCCCGTGGCGACCGCGAAGCCTTTTCCCGTCTACAAAGGCGGTCGCCCATCAAGTATAAAAAGCGGAACGGAATCTTCTTTATACTTGTGTGTGTGTGTGTGTGTGTGAACATGTGTAATGTGTGTGTGTGTGTGTGTTGTGTTAGTGACTATGTAGATGTATGCGTATTTGTGGGTGATTGTTTGTGTAATAGAGATTGTAAATTAATATTCCTGCAGTTTTGATTGTAACCTATCTAAATACTATCTGCCCATACAGCTTCTTACTTATAAGCATGAATTCCAAACAAGTGATTCCCCCATAACTTTCATGCCTTCAGTATTCCAATATATAAATAAATTAGTCCAATTTACAGATAAATCAGTTAGTGGTCTAGTTTAAGTGGAAGGTTCCATAAATCAGTTCTGTCATCCTAACAATTTATTTATTAGCTTAAACCAAATCATTGACTGATTTATTTATAGGCTCACAAGACTGGCCAGAATGATTAGTCGTGAATCACGGTAAGAATTTATAATATAGAGACAAAGGAGCTGGAGATCGGGAAGAGAACGACAAAAAATGGGAAGAAAGCGACAAAAAATGGGAAAGGGCGACAAAAAATGGGAAGAGAGCATCAAAAAGTGGGAAGAGAGCGACAAAAAATGGGAAGAGAGCGTCAAAACATGGAAAGAGAGCGTCAAAAAGTGGGAAGAGAGCAACAAGAAATGGAAAGAGAGCGACAAAAAATGGGAAGAGAGCGTCAAAAAATGGGAAGAGAGCGTCAAAAGATGGAAAGAGAGCGTCAAAAAGTGGGAAGAGAGCAACAAGAAATGGGAAGAGAGCGACAAAAAATGGGAAGAGAGCGTCAAAAAATGGAAAGAGAGTGACAAAAAATGGGAAGAGAGCATCAAAAATGAAGAAGCGACAAAAAATGGAAATGCGTCAAAGATGGAAAGAGCGTCAAAAAGTGGGAAGAAAACAAGAAATGGGAAAGAGCGACGAGCGTCAAAAATGGGAGGAGAGCGACAAAAAATGGGAAGAGAGCGTCAAAAAATGGAAAGAGAGCGACAAAAAATGGGAAGCGAGCGTAAAAAAATGGAAAGAGCGACAAAAAATGGGAAGAGAGCGACAAAAAGGAGAGAGAGAGAGAGAGAGAGAGAGAGAGAGAGAGTGGTGAAAATAAAATGCAGGAAACATTGCAGCTGAGGGCCAGTTATAAAAAAATAGAGTTTTAAAAATTAGTGCAGCCTTCATGGCGAACTGTAGACGACAATCGTCTACAGGAAGAATTTTATCGTGAGAAAAATTTTTTTCACAGGGAGAAATCCTGTAACGAATGATCGATTTTTAGCAAAATTCTGATTCTTTCATGTGTTGGATTTTTTTTTTTTTTTTTTTTTTTTTTAGTTTTATTTATTTATTTTTTTTTCGTCCGTACTCCGTGTCACACGCCCAGTCGCTGGCTTCTAAGATCGTGGACCATTGGCTGTCTCTTCTAGGGAAAATGTTATGCTTTAAGCCACATATTTTGAAATACATTTTAGCATAATTTTTTTTGCCGGCTCGTGCCTCCAAATAACCTTTGACGTAATCTATGCCCCCACCCATCGTTTCAGTACGTCGAGTCCGTGGAGGTCTCTGCCGTTACGGTTTAGAAGTAAAAAGGTATATCCTTTCCTGCAGGAAATATATTTTCTGGTTTTCAACCTAGGATTTTTGTATTTTTCTCTTATCAGATTTTAATATCTGTTACCTCGTCTGAATCAAAATAACCTTTCATTTTTTTAAGGAACTGTTTTCATAGTTGGCTAGGAGGTACCGAGACACACACACACATATGTGTGTGTGTATTTTTATATATGTATGTACGTTTGTGTATGTATGTACGTATGTTATATAATTCTGTATCTTCCACATCATACCAATACTTACTTTAATTTGTTCATGCAGTAACCTTAGGTGAAATGCATTTTCTCAATTTTAAGATAAATGATATTTATTTTACCCGAAGCAGAAGGAAATATGTATTAATAATTGTATTAAAGAATGAATTCAGGTTCTTTTTTTTTTAAGCAGAACCCATGATAATAAACGTAGGAGATGCACAGCACCAAGCCATGATGGAATCACTGCAGAGAAGATTTCAGCTGAAAATGAAATGTCACCTCGTATACTTACCAGACTACTTTACAGAATGTAGAATGAGGAGATAAAGCCTGATGACTGAAAATTAGAACTCGGAGCATTGGTACCAAAGAAAGATGACATGACTAGATGCACTTAAATTGTTTGCAATGAAAGTACGTAGCATGCTTATTCTTAGTAGGCTGGAAAAAGTTGTTAAAGTGCCTAGAGATGAGAGTTTGCTCTTAGACAAGGCAGCTGTTGCACAAATTCTCTTGTGCAGCAGTGTATGGCAATTTAAAATCCCATAGAACATTAGTGTAGAAGGTTCTTCGTCGTTTGTGGGTTTCCCGTTAAATATGCAAATTAAAATGAAATTGTTCATTAGCGAAGTTGAGATAAGGTTAATGCTGATAGAGTCTTGTCATGTGAATTTTCTGTAAACAATCGGTTGCTATTGGGTAATTCATGTCACTTTTGCTGTTTCTCCTTCTTCTCCGATTTTTAATAAAAAATGGTTGGAAATGGAGAGGGTTTAGATTGGATTAACAATAGAAACTTTATATACATTGGATACGCAGATAATGCTATTTTAATTAGCAGAACACAATAAGGATCACAAACACGCTTAACAGAATTAATTTTATAGCTGGAGAGATATGACTCAAAATAAAAAAAAAATCCCAGTGATGAGGATAGCCTATGCACAAAGATGTTATATGGAGGAAGGATTAATATGGTTGAGTCTTTCAAATATTAAAAAAAAAAAAAATGACATACAGTACTGGTTTTCTTGTTATAATATTTAGTTAAAGACCAAAAAAAAAACAAATTAAAAACAATGAGCAGGTCGAAAGGTTTGAATATCAAATAGATTGAAGCTACATACGAAATTTAGATATGCA
>NC_089745.1:13148417-13180917 GCF_040412425.1 Macrobrachium rosenbergii
ACAGCGTTGAAATTCTTGTGTTCGTTCTCTTCACATTTTACCGAGCGGGGGTTTGTCCGAAGGGCTGAAGGTCGTGTTTAATTTAAGAATAGATTATTTATACTGCCGGAGGTTTGGTCAGATGACTCAAATCAGGTTTAGCATGAGAGAATAGTTCGATTTTGAGCTTAATGCGTTCTGTCAGAAACTAACATTGTGTTTTATTTGAGATTCCTTTGATAATAGCTGATAATTTGAGCTACGGCCAAATTGCAATAGTTATGCTTGCACTGAAAGCAGTTTTGTGATAATTATTGGCTGAATGTCAGGTTTGGTTTAAAATGATTTTAAGGGAATATTTGTAAAAGTTGTGCTTTAACAACCCTCACCATGCAAGAGCAGGATATAATTTTGTATAACAAAAACAATTTACTTCAATTTACAAGTCCTCAGGTGCGTGGTGCAAGTGATATATTTTATGCATTAATAAAAACGTTATAGAGTTTACGAGTTTTTTTTTTATCCAAGGGTGTTCACAGTCTCAGTATCGTGCACTCTACTTGCTCTCTCTCTCTCTCTCTCTCTCTCTCTCTCTCTCTCTCTCTCTCTCTCTCTCTCTCTCTTCTCTGTAATTTGGCGAAATTATTAGCAAGCATATCAAATCAAAAGGCCCTATTATCTCATTTTTTTATGAAAAGTTTGAAGATAACAGGAATATAAAATTCTATATTCTATTCCTATTATCTTCACCTTTCATTAAAAAATCATACAGAGCAAAAGCAAATGTTGGTAAGAGTAAGTAACTTTTACCAACACTTTTTCATGCAAATTTAAGGACAGTATCAGGTAATTTCTCTCATTTACGAAAAGTTGATATTCCCAAACTTTTGTCATGCATAAAACTATAGACAAATATATTGCCTGTAAAGTTTATATGTAAAGGGACAACTGGAAATAGGAGTTGAGATCAGGCCAATTACTTTTGTTTCCTGAAAGTTATAATAATTTCAGATTAATATATTAAACTATAGCAATCAGTTTTGCAGTTATAATCATTAGTTAGCTCCTGTTTCTCTCTGTCAGTTTGTCTGTTTTCCTTTCGTGACCTCTGGCGTGTTTTGGTATTTGCCGAGAGGGTGATGGCATGGCTTTCATTTTTTTTCCTTTTTCCTTTTTCTCGTCCTCCGTCTCTTCTTTTTTAATCACGGTGGTGAGTTTCGGAGCTAATAGGCAATTTCCAATCATCCTCGCCACCACCACCGCCGCCGCCGCCGCTCGTGTTATGGGGCGGGAGGGATAGTGGCTTGTGTATATCCAGCTACATTTTTATCCTTGATGGATAGTTACACCTTCATTGCGTCGGTTGTTTGTTTATTTCGGCCATTTTAATTTGCTCTTGTTTGTTCCGGTATAGAGATTGGGAGAATGTGTAGCCGGTTTTATGCATTATATTCCCAAAGAATATGGGTTTCGTTCTGTTTTTTGTTTTGGTCGGTGTTTATTGTGTTTTGCCTTTTTCTGTATATGTTTTTTTATTACTCAGTTTGTTTGTTTTTTATTAAAGAAGGTTTTATAGTTTTTATATTATTGGAACTTACGATGCCCTTCATTTACGTTCATTTGAAAGGTGTTATGTGCAATATTTGATCGTATATTTTGTGACCCGAGGTTTTATTTTTATTTCGTTTCTCCAAAAGACCTTCACGACTCTTTCAGTGAGTAATTTTCCTATCTGGAATCTCCATTTGAAATATAATTTATATTTCTCTAGATCTAGAAGACTTCAAGCTCTGTTTATCCCGTTATCTCGTTTCTCTAAGTCCAGAAGGCCTTGTGCTGTATTGATCCCGTTGTCTCGTTTCTCTAGATCTAGAGGACATCGTGCTCTGTTGATCCCGTTATCTCGTTCCTCTAGATCTAGAAGACATCATGCTCTATTTATGGCGTTATCTCGTTTCTCTAGATCTAGAAGACCTCGTGCTCTATTATCCCGTTATCTCGTTTCTCTAGATCTAGAAGACCTCATGCTCTATTCATTCCGTTGTTTCGTTTCCCTAGATCTAGAAGACCTCGTGCTCTATTATCCCGTTATCTCATTTCTCTAGATCTAGAAGACCTCATGGTCTATTTATCCCGTTATCTCGTTTCTCTAGATCTAGAAGACCTCATTGTCTATTTATCCCGTTATCTCATTCTCTCTTTTGTACGTCTCTTTCAGAACGGACACCTATAATTGCTCAGCAATGAACCCAGAAAGATAAAACGCGACGAAAAACTGCAAATCGGAATGAATGCATATTAGATGAATGTATAAACTGGTGATAATTCCTCATGCTCTTTTTTTTTTTTTTTTCTTCGTCAGTGACCTCCCCCAATCGTCCTCTTGTTCCATCCTTTTCATATGCATATGATTCTCCTCTTCCCGAATCATCTTCCCTTTTCTTCTCGGCCCTCCTTCGAAGTTCGTTTGCATCCTCGCCTGATTTTGTGTGAGAGTAATGAGGCGGATCCGAATAGTATCTCCCGAAGTTTCTAAGGTGACTTCGCGTCATATATCGGTACTGAATATTACTCCGTTCCCAGTCATGTTAGTGAATTCGGGCATTGAATCCCTTGCGATATCTCTCTCTCTCTCTCTCTCTCTCTCTCTCTCTCTCTCTCTCTCTCTCTCTCTGTATATATATATATATATATATATATATATATATATATATATATATATATATATATATATACATATATATATATATATATATATATATATATATATATATATATAAAACTCTCTCTCTCTCTCTCTCTCTCTCTCTCTCTCTCTCTCTCTCTCTCTCTCTCGTAGTGGGGAAGTGCCGCCAGCGCACCTCATGCGGTGCAATGAAGGCTTTACTTAAGGGCCTTTGCAGCGTCCCTTCGGCCCCTAAGTGCAACTGCTTTCATTCCTTTTACTGTACCTCCGTTCATATTCTCTTTCTTCCATCTTACTGTCCACCCTCTCCTAACAACTGAGTCATAGTGCAACTGCAAGGTTTTCCTCCTGTTACACCTTTCAAACTTTTTCACTGTCAATTTCCGTTTCAGCGCTGAATGGCCTTAGTTGCCCCAGTGCTTGGCATGTATGCCTAAAATCTATAAATCAGTCTCTCTCTCTCTCTCTCTCTCTCTCTCTCTCTCTCTCTCTCTCTCTCTCTCTCTCTCTCTCTCTTTATTAGTGGTTAAATTTCGAAAATTCACATCATGGTCTTGGTTAAGAAGTTGAGTCTGATCTTTATGACTGCACAGACTTCTGTAAGCAGCTTCTGCAAGGTATACATGTGAATTATTCATCCTTGCTCTCACGTATAGGGAAGCTCCCGTTGCCATTCTATTCGTCAGGAGTTGAATCAAAAGATTCCCTCTTCTTATTCGATATTTCCCTAGACTTTGCTTTCGAGAACCTCTTGACCATGTACTTCCTTGTATTTGAAAATCTGGAACTCGAGCAATAGCCAGTTTAAAGAGGCCTTCATGGAAGTGACTTACAGAACATGAAGGTCTCTTTCTTCCTAGGTAAGTCTTTGATGTGTCTCGTGACCTAAATCTTTTTGAAATTTAAAGAGATGGTCGTCACTTGAATAGGGAAGCATGTTAACACACTTTTCCAGTAGACCTTCCTTAACAGTCTGTTCACGTACTTAAGTACCTGGCTGAAAGGAGGGAATATGCGAAAATTAAAGAGAATAATTCTCGGAGAATATTCTTTAACAAAGTCCCCTATCAGCTTATTTACAACATTAAACTAGTCGAACTATATTAGTTTAACTTGAACAGATATTCTGATAAATATTCAAGTCCCAGATGTTTTTGACTAGATTTCGACAGACATATTAATTATGTATGCGAGAAGGAATCAAATGTTATCATCTCGTTCAGTCTGTGTCGGTTAGTGTGCATGTAGTTTCTTCCCAGTTTCATCAGTGGTGCGTGCATAGTGATATGATCTCTTTCGCCATTTGCATATATTAATCCGTACACATCAAAGCAATTAAAAAATGTATTGCTAACTCTTCCCTGAGCAGCTATGGATTTGGATTTAATTAAGTTGTCGTCGACGTTAATGACACACTCAAACTTACACACACACACACGCGCGCACACACACACACACGTGTGGGATGGGGAAAGAGACTGTGAAATATGTTGACAGTGTGTAATTTCTCTTAGATCATTTCTATGTACATTTTATTTTCCTGTCAGTTAGCTTGTTTTTATCTTAAATATTTACGTGCACTTAGTGGTAGTTTTTAATAAGAAACTTTTTTTCCATTATTGCATCTTGATAGAACAGAATTTAGAATACATATATATACTGTATATATATATATATATATATATATATATATATATATATATATATATATATATATATATATATATATATATATATATATTGCACGTGTGTTTTTATGTATTTTTGTTGGTATTTAGGTTTTCAAACTTATTTTAACCTTGAAACTCAAGTATATGGTTTGTAAGATAAAACCGAACCTGAACCTTATCACTAAGTTCCTTTCTAATCATTAGAAAATGTGGCCTGTTACCAAAAGTTAAATAATTTTAAAAGATGCAGATATTTTGGGCTCACTGTACAAGGGTTTGAATATAGAATGACGGAATATTAGCCATAATTATTAAAATTTAGGAGCGGACGTTTGTATTTGTTGCAAGGTATTTGTGACTTACAAACATTAAACGTATGCCCTAAAGTTTAGGCAGTTAAGCCCTATAGTATTCAGTCACTCAGCTTATCCCAAAAACTCTCCAATACCCCGCCTTGACGAAGGTGTATTCTTTTTGGATTTTCTATATCTTCTTCAGACAGGTGTTAGTATGGCACTCGATTCTCGTAGGTGTAGGATCGAGACCGTAGGTTTCACTTATAAAATGACTTTTCTTCAGGTGTTTCACTTGGGATATTAGGTTCTCTGACTGGAAAATACCGTATGCCCAACTCTGTATCCTTTAGTGGTGCGTTTGATTGGAAAATTGTCGTGGAATATGGTCGATCCTTCGGAGTCGTGAAAAATGGCCGAATGGTTGTCTCTTATCTGGAATATTCTGCTTCTGGAAGAAGTGCCAGTCATGTTTAATGCCCAAATGCGACGGGTCAGTGTATTAGAAGTAACAGTAAGGAAAACATTTGAAATATTATTGCCTCTAGTTATCACATTCTTTTTAAAGAACAGTAATCGTGATGCTATAGAAATTTTTTCTTTTTTATATATTCCTATATCAGTGAGGTGGACCCTCATTCTTTCGCTGTTGTTTTATTGGACCTCATTTTGATCCATTGCCTCGCATACCGGAACCTTAAGGTTTGTTGCAAGTTTTTGTACATTGATTTTTATGTTGAGATTGCTAGCCTATTGCTCAACGGTTCCCCCCCCGCCTCTCCCCAAACGCTACACAGGCAGGTGCAGACCACAGTGGGGGCCACTAGTGGATCAGAAAAAAATTTCATGGTGCCCCACCAATTTACATATATATATATATATATATATATATATATATATATATATATATATATATATATATACAGTATGTGTGTGTGCGTGTATTATATATGTATGTATATATATATATATATATATATATATATATATATATATATATATATATATATATATATATATATATATATGTGTGTGTGTGTGTGTGTGTTATTATTATTATCTAAATATTTAATATTATTTTGTCATTTTCATAGGGGCCACGTGCCCAGGTCTCACCCTCCCCCCCGCGCATTCCCCAGTGGGGATGGGTATAAATTATCTCAGAAATGGCTGACGATATGGAATGTTTGTAGAAAGGGGGTGAGGGCAAAACTCCATCCCCTGCAAGGTCAGGGCACAATGTCCTAGGTTAGGTTAAGGGAAGGTTAGGTAAGGATGTATGAGGTTTTTGGCAATTTTGACTAAAGATCATTCTCAAACCGCCCCCTCCCCACCTTCCCCCGTCTGCAATAGCTCCCAAAGGGGTTTATGGGCTAGTGGCATCTGACATTTATTGGTGAACCAGGCAGCTAAATTTATATATATATATATATATATATATATATATATATATATATTCTTTTTATCTTCAGTTATTGTCAATAATAATAGGGATTAAAACAGTTCTTCAGAAATAAAGCCACAAATGCTGAAAAATACCCATACCATTGTTATCTAATTCTAATGGTATTCTGTTCATTGACATTTATATTCTTATGCAGTGCGTAACACAAAATGTTAGCTAAATCCTGTGCCTGCACAAACAAAAGTAAGCTAGAATTGAAGAAATGAAAGAGGAAACTCTGCTTCGGGTGGAAGGGAAGTCTCATGGTAATACATTAGAACTAACGAGCCTTGGGGAATTCTTGTAAACAATCATTTATTCTCAGATCAAGACTAATTAAACAAGAATAGGAAATTAAGAAACTTAATTCTTCCTTCCCAGGAGGAGGTAATGAAACGCGCTCTTTCCGCCACACACACACACACACACACACACACACACACACACACACACACACACACACACAGAGAGAGAGAGAGAGCTCTTACACTTTTAGGTATTTACATTATGACGGCCTGGCCAAGTTGTAAGCGGCCTGTTATTCAAGGATAATTAATGTGCGAAGTTTCCCCTTGGCGAGAGATTAACGTTTTCTGTGGTCCGAATTTGGAACAAGCACACCTAAAGAAAATGGGGGTTTGGTCCTTGTTAATTGCATTTGCTTCCTTTTCAAGTTTGATCTCAGCCAAATGGATAAATGATGTCTAGAATCTTAATACAATGTATTGTATCAACATTATAAATGCCTTTTACGCTTGGCAGACAGAGCAAAGAAAACTGTTTTTTTTTTCTTTTAATAGTTAAAATATGTCACTATTTTATAAAAGTATATATTGCGTGTGTAAACTGTGCTTCGAGAAAATCCACGTTAAATCAAATACAAATTTCAAATATAGTTACAGAGCTTCTATCCAGCCCCCTAGGTATTGTTGTTTTTAATATTCTGCTTATGACAGGCATATTAATGTAAAGTTTGGTTTGGAGCTACAATGTACGTGCCCTGTTGGTGATGCTCAGAATTTGCTGTTAACAGATAAAGGATTTCATTGTGGTTTTGTGAAAGGCAGGTATATTAGCCATTATGATTATCAGGTTGAAATCGTAATAATAACATATAAAGCTACCTAACTGTCTGTTTAACGAAGAAATCTATATGTTAAGGATAAGGGAATCAAGATTTTAATGCCTGAATGTTGTCTTGACTCGAAATCCATGCATTTCTGTCAGTAAAATATGGATTCGCAGTAATATTCCAGCCTGTTAATCACGGAATCGCGTTCTTGACCATTCGAAATGCAACAGTTGTCTATTACAACTGACACTTTCAAAATGAGACTACGAAATCACGCACCTGGAAATTAATCGCACGAATTCAGTTTTGTTTTGTTTGTTTTATGCCAAATTATTAGCCACGCCTCCAGAATGCAGTTGCCAGATAGTTCCAGACCAAAAACAACGAAGATTTATTTGTGAAAGTATTTGTTCGTTAATCTGTGTAGGAATAAAGTAACTTGACTGGCATGGTTTCAAGATGCAACGTTTCCAGATAAGAAACGAGTTTTAATATAAATATACTATAGTATATTTTAATCGTGACTAAAAAATCAATTTACTTCATTCAATCTTGTCTCCAGTGAGTATTATTATAGGTATCAGTGTAATTTATGGCCACCCTTATCAGATTCCCCCCCCCCCACCATCCCACTGGTTTTTATGCCTTCAAATAACAGCTCTCATGTCTTCAAGGTGAACCACCGTTAGCTTTTTTAACAGCGGCCATTCGGAAATATTGCGTAACTATGCTAACATACTGTGCAATATATGGCATTGAAGCAAATTCTCGAAAACGAATTGCGCTGCTCCGCTGGGATCTAACTTTAGTCCGTCCGTAGATATCATTGCTGTTCAAAATAGCGTCAGTGGTATTATCCATTTAAAGTGAGCATTGCTGTTATTACAAGGTAACTGGTTTTGATGATAAAAGCTTTGGCCGTACAAATGCCGTCATTAAAATATATATTGCGCCAGCCTCAAGGGAAGCTCTTCAATATTGGAGCTGAAATTCTACCGCAGTTTGTTGTTCTGTCGTGTATCGCTTTCACTGCCGAATCTCTCTCTCTCTCTCTCTCTCTCTCTCTCTCTCTCTCTCTCTCTCTCTCTCTCTCTCTCTCTGGTGTTTGGTTTTGTTATGAACAACTTAACTTCTCTATTACAAATTTACGATGTTTTCAGCCATTGCAGAGATAGCTCATACGCATTGGTCGTCTTCATATACTCTCCTTCCCCAAATCTGTTTTGATTGATTGATTTATTTTTTGCTAATTTCCTTACAAGGTAAATGGTCACATCTGACATCCGACGGAAATAAGCATTTTGGATTTTTAATTTTTTTTTTTTTTTTTTTTTTTGTCTGGGTACTGTATAATTAGGTTTGGTATTTATTGTTCACTGTTTGATTTCAAAAGAGGACACCACGCGAATGATTATTCCCTTTGGAGTAAATATGCTGTCGCCATCCCTCATTCGTTAATAGAAAGGAAAAGAAGTAAAAAATTGATTGCAAGATACATATTTGGTTTTTAAGCTAAATTGTGACATGATACTGGATAACATTGAAAGATCTTATGTAATATATACATAATTTAGTTTTTTATCTTCGATAACACCACAAACTCAGAAAACTTTGAACGTAATTTGAAAGAATGCCTGATTTTGTACCATATTTTGCACTCACTCAAGCGGGTATTGGTCTGTTATAAAAGAGATCCATTCAGCGGAAAGGTAACGCCCATGCCATGGTTTAAAAAAAAAATTAAATTGCAGCAAGCATCGTCGGTTTGTTGTGAGAGACAGCGAGTGTACACGATGAAGTTTACGTAAGGATTAATCCCGTAGGGGGGTTAATATCAGTGCACCGCAATTACTTAAGGTTCCTTGCAGCGTTCCTTCGGCCCCTAGCTGCAACCTTTTTCATTCCTTTTTATTGTACCTCCGTTCATATTCTCTTCCTTCCATCTTACTTTCCACCCTCTCCTAACAGTTTTTTCATAGTGTAACTGCGAGGTTTTCCTCCTGATACACTTTTCAAACCTCCTTTACTTTCAATTTTCCTTTCAGCGCTGAATGACCTCACAGGTCCCAGCGCTTGGTCTTTGGCTTAAAACTTATCCACATAGGGGTTAGACTTGAATAAGTGCTGGCTAGGAAATGACTGAATGTAATCAGAAACTGTCTTTGCTTCACTTCAGAAATTGGGTGTTAGACGAAGGAGCGTCTTGGATTCGCTTTTTTTTTTTATGACCAATATCGCTTTCTGAATTGTCTTTCTCTTTCTCTGTGACCCATTGCCGCTCGACCTAGAACGCTTAAGATACGTAATGAGATCGGTGAAGCATGGTACTGTACTTTAAGTACTCACAAGTTAGACTTAAAAAAAAAAAGTTAAGTATATCTTAGTTTAACCAGACCACTGAGCTGATTAACAGCTCTCCTAGGGAGGGCTGGCGCGAAGGATTAGATTTATTTTACGTGGCTAAGAACCAACTGGTTACCTAGCAACGGGACCTACAGCTTATTGTGGAATCCGAACCACATTATGACGAGAAATGAATTTCTATCACCAGAAATAAATTCCTCTAACTCTTCACTGGCCGGTCGAAGAGTCGAACTCGCGGCCAACAGCGTGCTAGCCGAGAGCTCTACCCACCTCTCCAATGAAGAACTAGTTAGACTTAAAAATGCTGATTCTCAAATCGAAGGTTATCTCTCAAATCGTCGCTCCGAGATCACGCTTCGTGGGAGATCAGTCCATTTCAAAATGTTTCGCTCTGTTTTTAGTTACTTTATCAGCGATTGATCCACTGTGAGCAATCACCAGTTGTCCCGCTGTGCTGACAAATTATTGTCGCGAAAATTAGATTAGGCTCAGATGGGAAGTGCTCCATGATTTCTGTGAGTGCAGTCCTAAATACTTTGGATGTGTGGATGTACTGTGCACAGATATCTGAATTTCATATTTATATATGCGTACCTGTTACGTGTATGCTGCTGTATATATTTGCTGTTTATGAGTATTAATATTCACAGATGCATATGTATGTTTGTATGTATACAGTATGTGTATATTATATATATGTATATATATATATATATACATATATACATATATATATATATACATATGCCATGTACAGTACATATATACTGTATATATATATATATATATATATATATATATATATATATATATATATATATATATATACTGTATATATACAGTATATATATAGGTATATAAATAATTATACACATACATTCATACATACACATACGTAAATACATAAATAGTTGCACAAATACTATCCCAGTTTAAAGAACTTTCTTTAATCATATATATTATTTATATTACCGTTTTTTTAAAGTAAAGCCGGTTAAGTTTTGACTACTACCCACCCTGCAATGAAAGACGTTTTAGATAAAACTCCATGAGAACATTCATCAACCCGAAAGGTTCACGTCTCTTTTTTATTTTTTTTATTTCCTATAAAGGCAACTATTTCATTAATAAATAGCTTTCTTTGGCCCAACGCGTTATCTTGGTAGTAGGTTCCTCTTCAGGCTTTATTTCTATACACACACACACACACACACACACACACACACACACACACACACACACACACACACACACGAAAGGATGACTTCAACGATCCTCTACACACATTTTGTCATTTTTCCACACGCTGGAACGGGCCCTAGATATTCCTTGCGACCATGCGTGGAATATTTGCTTCCCTGGAGTTTCAAAATCCACTTAAATTTCGGTTTTTCAGTTTTACCAGCCTTTTTCGTGCGTGTCTATTCCTTTTGTGTAAGTCACAAACTGTATTCTGAATTCCCTGCAAGGTACTGGGTATTGTTTTTCATTGTTTGTTTATATCCATCGTAGATTTTTCTAAGATGCATACTGCCATTATTAATTATTCTGGTCCCAATCCCAGATAAAAAGTTATTCATGTTGGCTCCCAGGCCTCGTAAACAAAAATAACTGAATAACTCAACAGACAGTGGGTTTCAATGAGACCTAAACGCCTTGTTTTTCATTGTTTATGTGTATCCAGCTTAGATTTTTCTGAGATGCATACTGCCATTACTGTATTAATTATTCTGGCCCCAGTCCCGGATAAAACATGATTAATGCAAACTCCCCGGCCTCGTAAACAAAAAATAACTGAATGACTCAACCGAGAATGGGTTTCAATGAGGCCTAAAAGCAAACAAGTATGAATAAATTCTGTATCCTACACTAGTTTACCCAAGTTGCGTCAATGAAAATTCCCAGATAGTAAGAGCTCTCCTGACCAAAAAAAAAAAAAAAAAAATAGCAACAATAAAAATGTTAGATCTACGAACCATTAGACGGAGAAGAAAGTGATCAAAACTTACTTTTATCGAAAAACCCTAATCCATTTACTCGGGAGTTTTCCCCTTATATGTGGGCCACACAAATCTTAAAATTTCTCCCCCAAAAGGGAAACTTTTCTCCTTAATCATTTACAGGTAACTTTAATTCTTCCCTCTTTCGCGTTAGTTTATCGTCGTAATTAGTATTCGTTACCCCGGGCGGGTAGGTAAACACTTTTTTTTTATTACGTTAAAGGATTTTCAATAATTTGTTGGCCGTAGTTTTCTAGAATTTATTGCGTATTCGGGGAGCTGGTAACTTTCCTGTGGTCCTGGAAAGGCAGGCTTGTATGTAGACTGATCTCCCTTAATCTCTCTCTCTCTCTCTCTCTCTCTCTCTCTCTCTCTCTCTCTCTCTCTCTCTCTCTCTCAATATATGTACGTATATATATATATATATATATATATATATATATATATATATATATATATATATATATATATATATATTTATATTATATATATGTATAATAATTGTTCTATGTATTAGTACAATTACTAACAGGATCTCATTCAAACTGGATGGTAACTAGTGGAGATATATATTTAATTCAAAAAAGTTACAATGTTTCTAGGGAAAAACAGTCCTCACTCTCAAGTATTTTGAATAAATATCTCCAATAGATACCGTCCAGTTTGAAACAGGTCCCGTTAGTAATATGTGTAAAAAGTATATGTGTATATATATATATATATATATATATATATATATATATATATATATATATATATATATATATATATACATATATATATACACACATATATATATATATATATATATATATATATATATATATATATATATATATATATATATATATATATATATATATATATATATATATATATATATATATATATATATATATATATATCGTGAGATTGAGAGAGCTAGGATGGGGATGTATGCTCTAGAAGTGTCAGTGTTTCGGTTCCCAGCATTTGTTATAGGATGAGGTTGCCGGCCCATGCTGTACAGCAACCTGCCACAGTTAACTGATACTTGATACATAATTTATGTTAAAGTCTTGGTTCCACATACCGGAACGTGTCTACGTCACTACATCGACCTCGACCCTCTCTCAAGTGAGACAAGAACCATGAGGAAGTGGTGGCCGGTAAAAAAAAAGTCACAATTTTGGCTAGGGAAAGGTCACAGAAAAAAGCCACATTACTTTATAGTGGCTGGTAATAAAGTCACGGGGAAAAATTCACAATATTTCTTGGGTGTCATTATCTTTATGATATTTACAGTCTTTTGTATATGGTTTTACGGTAATCCCAACGGGCTTGTACTAAACACGCCGCAAAGGTGGATACATACCTGGTTAAAAACAAAATCCCCAACGGGCTTGTACTGAACACGTCGCAAAGGTGGATACATACCGGGCTAAAACCCTTGGGGGTCACTATCTAGGAAAGATTGTTGTAACTTTTTTCCTGTGACTTTTTTTCTGTGACTATTTTACCTGTGACTTTTTTTTTTACCTGGGTTCGAGAAAGAATGACAACAGAATTCTTGATTTGCATTTGCCGTACTGGTTTAAACAAGTTATAACGTATGTGGGGCCATGGTATTTGTATATAAAACAGCATTTAAAGAAATGTGCCCTGTCTGATAGGTCTCGCAGAAACCTCGCATGTGATGGTTCGAATCCCTCCGCGGAAGGTGACAGTTTCTTCATTTGCTCCCTCGTAGGATTCAAGGCTTGTAGTGTCAAGTGCATTCAAAAAGTACGAGGAAGACGATAAATTTGTAGGTCATTGTTTCTGTTAGAAATACCTTATAATCTTGGATAAGTGACCAGTAGGTTCTGTAAACGTTGAAGGTAGTTCGTAGAAAGGTATAAGAATTCCGTGGGATAAAAGTGCAAGTTTGTGTAAAGATACTGAATTGAATTGAATATAGAATTTAGGCCAAAGGCCAAGCACTGGGACCTATGAGGTCATTCAGCACTGAAACGGAAACTGGCAGTGAAAAGGTTTGAAAGGTGTAACAGGAAGAAAGCCTCGCAGTTGCACTATGAGTCAATTGTTAGAAGAGGGTGGAAAGTAAGATGGGAGAAAGAGAATATGAAAGTACAATAAAAGGAAGGAAAGGGGTTGCAGCTAGGGCCGAAGGCACGCTGCAAAGAACCTTAAGTAATGCTTACAGTGCACCGCATGAGGTATACTGACGGCACTAACCCAAGATGTTAGATTGTAAAATGATTGGTATGGTTTAAAACATGGTCTCAGATAAGGCTGTGTAAGTCTCTGTAGATTATTGATGACTGCTGATACAGTGGTTTTCGAGTGGATGCTGTTTTTACACAGCAAATAAAGGTTTGTGAAAAATTGAAAGTATTTGTAAGATGAAGTAAATAAAGGTTTGTGAAAAATTGAAAGTATTTGGAAGATGACGTAAATAAAGGTTTGTGAAAAATTGAAAGTATTTGTAAGATGAAGTAAATAAAGGTTTGTGAAAAATTGAAAGTATTTGTAAGATGAAAACGCTGGAATTGAATGAAACTAGAAATACGTAGTCACAGGTGTTAGCGTAAATGTAGGAAGACAGGAAATGATTAAATTTCACCGGTATATGAACGTAAATGTTATGAATGGCGATAAAATGAGAGTAGTTTGTCACAGAATAGATGAAGCAAAGCAAGTAACGACACGGAAAAAGTGTCCACGGAAGGAAAAATTGAGATTTATGTATGGGCTGCTGAGTCCGCTTTTCTTTATAGAAGTGAAGTGTGAACGTGGAATACGAATCTGTTGGAATCTTGCGGAGTATTTGGAATTTCTTGTGAAGTATGTTTGGAATCAAGATAGTAAGCGAGACGCATCATAATATTTCGGTGATAGATTAAGAAGATGAAATACTTCAACATGACTGTTTATAGGTGGTTGGGTCATTTCCCAAGAATTAGACGAGGAGGATACGTAGTTGGAAATGATATATTAGTTCGAAAATGTAAGGAAAAGGAATTGCTGAAAATGAACTATTTTAAGCAATTATAATTGCCAATAGTTATTCCTGTAGGGGTTGAAGGAAGGACATAGGACCTAGGTAGGGTACTTTAGTCTACTTTACAGGATACTTTTGTGGGTAAGTAAAGATAATTCTTTTGTGGTCTTACGAATTTAAACGTAATGGAGTGTCGAACGGAAAGGGAGATATGTATTTATTTCGTGAAGAGTTTTGGTGATTTCCTATTCGTCAGCAGTCATTTTTTGAAGGCTGTTCATTTGCGAATAGAATCACGTTTTATTAGGAATATTTTGTTTATGTGACAACTCTGTTGTATTATTATTATGCTGTTTTTATATATGATTTACTTATATACTTTGTCGGTCAAGAGCATTCTTCAAGTGTTCCGAAAGAGAGAGAGAGAGAGAGAGAGAGAGAGAGAGTGAACCCTGTAAAGGAAATGTATGTTTTGTGTAATACTTAGAGAGAGAGAGAGAGCTTTTTAAAGGTAACTCAGGTTTTCAAGTTTTCTTCAAGAGAGAGAGAGAGAGAGAGAGAGAGAGAGAGAGAGAGAGCAAATTCGAACTTTCAGATAAGAAAAAGGAAACTCCCTATAAAAGTGGGAGGAAGCCTTAGGTAGCTACCATTAGGAAAATGAAGGTGCAAGATGACCAGGTAACGTAAAACTGGATTGAAAAGAACACCCTTAGTAGTAAGAAGGAGAGAGAGAGAGAAAGGATAAGAGGCAAGAGAGAGAGAGAGAGAGAGATGACTAAAAGCTACTTTTCTCTAATCATGGATGCTGGCACATTTAGCTTAATGCAATTTTCGCGACGGTTTGGCTTGATTTAATTTCACTGCGCAGTTGGCTCGATGTAATTTTCGCGCGCGACGCGTTTGGCTTAATTTATTTGAGCTACACATTTGACCTGACGTAATATTCGCGACGCTTTTGATTTCGCCTCAGATTTGGCGTGACTTTATTTTAGCGACACTTTCGTCATAATCTCATTTCCCCCCACCCTGGCATCTGCTTCCATCTCATTTCGGCGACGATAATATGACAACGGTTTCACGCGGCTCCCCGAGCGATCGTCAGGGGGCGAACCTTTGTCGAAGATCACCGAAACGGAGCGAAATAATCTGCCGCTGAATGGAGCCGCCGTTTCTCCTCCGAACCGTGATCTCGGCTTGATCACTCGGCGAGATAATTTGGACTAGAGAGTATTTATTACCGAGTCTTCCTTCCTGAGGTCTCCTTTCCCTGATGTAGGGCGCTTCCTGGATATCTCCGGTTCCTCTGAGGGTTATGGGAATGCTCATGAAAGCATTTAGCGTCAGAATCCTTGATAATGCCACCTTTACTACTAAAACTGCTGTGACTGTTACTGCAACTACAGCCAAATTCAACAATAATAAAATAACGGTAATGTTAGATTTTATACTTATGTCACCACCTAAAACAATTTCTAGATATTAGGAGATGCTAATTATACCACTGTTACAGTTTACAGCAATAACTAAATAAATCAATGGTGTCTGTTAATTAATTCTGAATGTTATTCATCTGCAATCCTACATTTTAAAAAATAGCTCTTTACAGTTCTTACCATTGAATTCATTCGCTACAAACTGAATTAAGGTTTCAAAGAATGAGATCCGATTTCTAAATAGCTAACTTACCGTTAAAACTATTGAGATCCAGCCTTTACAGAGCCGACTCACATTTCCAGTCATTAAAATTCAATCCTAACAGAGCTGACTTACAGTCACCATTGAAATTCGACCTTCACAGACTTGACTCTTAGAAAGCTGACGCCTACAGAGTTGTTTATAATGCATGATATGCTGTGATGTCTGATTTATTGTAGAGTCTGTAGAGTAACATGTAAAGTGGTTCTGTCTTGAGATACTCTCTCGCTATTAGCAGCTTTGGTCTGAGTGTTACTCAATGCTATTTGTATCAGATTTTAAAAATGTCCATTTAGATGTGTAGTTAACGTCTGGTATTCTTTAGTCGTCAATTTGCAAATGAGATTTTAATTTTTTCTTAAATCTGGTTACCAGTAGTATTCAAATTGTACCGCCCAATAGTGTTTCACAGTTCCTAGCGAAAAGCACGTTATCAAGAATTTTTTCTGGGTATATGTGTCCTAAAGTTATATGAATTTTATTGTACTGAAGTTTTATTCACATTAATTTTCCTTGTTGTATCCGATCCTTCCGTTTCGTGGTCATCCTCCCGTTTTAACCGGCCAGTCTGATTTTCACATTCACATTCACGCTTACTACTGCTACTACTACTATTCGTTGAAGGGAAGGTTTGTTTTTCTCTGTTGTTGAATATAAGAGTCATCATCAGTTTTGGGAAACGCTAGAAGGGCTTAATTTCTAAGGAAAAATTGAAGGGATCTCGTCAAGGTGTGCTCAACTGGGCTCAGATTTTGACACGAGAAATCCAGTCTTGAGTTTACCGTGGCATTGACTGACATGGTGTATTCGCTTTACGGAAGTCTCCCTAGAAATTGTAAATTGGATGTTATCGAGTTGCCTGTGATAGGTTGAAAGGATTCAGAACGATAACTACTCTTATTATTATTAATATTATATTATGATTCCCAGAAAGTTAAATGATTGTCCCATTTTCATTTGGTCACCACTATAGAACATGTTATTGGTATTTAGGTTTTTCTTAGTAACAGTCGGAACGAATTTACTTTTTAATATTTGCTTATGTTCCGAAATACACGCAACTATTCCCAGAAAGACTCAGTCATATGGTAGTCTTTGATCGATTTATAAGAAAAAGTCTCATTCTTTCTTGAGAAGGCACGATGGAAAATATTTTTACGTTTGGACTAGTGTCGTAATTTTTTTTTATATATTTGTCTTTAAAGGCTTGACCCATTAGGTAAATCAGTTAAATCCGTTTGAAGAAGGTGTAAATGGGCAATGGAATAGAAGTTTCTATTTTGTTCATAAACTGTTTTGTGGCTTTGTTAAAATATTTAGTAATCAGATTGCCAATGTAGTTTTATTCGTCATCCTGTAAAAATAAAAAAAATGAATGTGTATATTATGAATTATATTTTATTTATATGTTTATTTTGTTCCAGTTAGAGTTGTAAACTAAGTTAAAAGTTCTGAAAGCCATTCGTTTGCAGCAAACGTAGAAATCACTCAAAGAATTGTGAATGCATACATTTACAGTCAATAGATTCAATTGTGTTAATCCATTTCAAGTACAAATTTTTGACAAGAAGAGGAAAAACGCAAAACTATAAAAATAACTGAAATAAAATAACCATTTCAATTTTAGGTCAAAGTTTCAGGTTACGCAGTTTGATTGCTTTGATTAACCTTTTATAATTGCTCTTCTATATGAAAGAAAAAAAGAAAAATAAATGTTGCCAGAAAAGGTTTTGTACACAGAAAAACCCTTGCCGTTTTATTTTTGCATTCAAACTTGTGCGTGCAAGGAATGAATAACGTAAACGTGTGTGTGTGTGTGTGTGTGTGTGTGTGTGTGTGTGTGTACATCTTACTTATGTAAAGGTAAGCCTACGCAGATGTTTACACACATGTATTTTGTACATCATATTTATTATGTACCAGTTTACACGAGTGTATCGTGTATGTTTTTGGTTTCACAAGTGTGTGTACACGTATGTGAGTGTTCACATATGTTGAGACGTACATCAACAAATTGTACACCTGCATGTATGTATAGTTCGGATGCAAAGGTACGTGCACGCAATTATTCACCCAAAAACTTTTATTCACGAGAAATTATTTTATAATAATTTACTGTCACCATGATAAATTCTGGATAGTTGAAATATACAAACTGAAGTGAAAACCACCTTTTAAAATGTAAGAATGTTAGTTGGCTTTAATAACATAGTGTAAATAACGGTGTGTTTTTCAGAAAAGTACGAATGTGGCATAATGAAAACGGGTTCCTTTGTTGGGGGGAGGAAGAGGCGGGGGAGGAGTGATAGTAATGGATTTTGTGGTTAGTAATAGATGGTAAAAGAAATGGAAGGTCAGACCAGATGCTGGAGGTTTAATTATAAAGAGAAAAAATGCTGCTCGTAAGTGTGTTTAAGGCGGAATACATTAAATACTAAGTGCGGTCATTACTTTGACTGAAAAGTAAGAGGACAAAAAAAAAATTAGAATTGTAGAAGATTTGAAATAAATTCAAAATGTAGTCCAGTATGAAAAACTAGAAAGAGTAACCTTTTTAAAGTGCATTTTAAGTAAAAAAGATTCAGGGTAATATGTGGGTAGAAGAGGGAATTCATTTTAAACGCCGTGTGGAGGGAAATAGTTGATTGCTGTAAGAATTTTTGGTAGGCGTGTTGAAATGGGAAATAACAACAGTAAAGGTTTCAGATGGCGAAGAAAAACATGAAAGATCTGCATAAATTGCTGAGTGGACTGACATGTATGATATTGGAGATTGATTTGCAGATGCTGAAGTATATTTCTCAAGATTGTTTCGTAGCGTTTTCAAATACATTATGTGAAAGCGGGACATGAGATTATGTAGAGGGAGCACACTGTTAGTTATGTTTAAAGTCGTGTTTGTGTTGACATTTGTACCATATTGTGTTTATATTTTCATTATGGAATGTATTGAAAGAGTAAGAAATGGTCCCAGAGAACAAGGTGATAATGTGAAAGGATGTAAACTGGTTATTAATGGTGTGACGGGATACATGAATAGGTAGAGATAAAATGAAAGGATAGTAAAAAATGTGGAAGCATAGTATAGTATACTTTAGAAGTCAAGGAAAAAAATTCAGTCACAGAGCATGGGAATAGTTATGAAAATTAGTCGTAAGATAAGATTTTGAAGCCTTTGGAAACGAGAGTAATGAACGAATTGCAGAAAAGAAAATCCAGAAGCTATAAGAAATTAGCTTCCAGATTCTAGAGATTTGGGAGGAAGAACGACACCTAAACCTGTGAAGAAACTAAAGGGGAGAGAAAATGAAGAGCAGAACAATCACTGAAGGTTTAGAAAATAAGAGCATTTAGAAAGATCCTAGATTCATAGTTAAAAAAAAACCTACAAGTGGTTGTATTTTATACTGAATCTGAGGAATAAAATGTTTCAGTGTTGTAAAGAGGAAACAGTTGCACAACCCGTGAAAAAGGTCGGAAAGGTATTGGTATTTACAGGCCTTCGGAAAAAAAAGGAAAAAGTTAAATTGAAAGAGGAAAAATAGTCACAGAAAAACAGACAAGGAGTGACCTGAAGTTAAGGAATAGAACAATAATCTTTAGTTCCTGGAAGATCATGAAAACTATGGAAATAAATGCATGAAGGACTGAGAACAATTTGGGATCAGGCCCTTATAAAACATCCTGATAAATTCTTTTAGAATTTAAAAAGTAAAGTAGTTAGGGGAAGTAAATAGAAGTTTAGTGAAGTATGAAATTTGTATCCAGATTTTTACTTCATCAAAGGATCAGTTAATTTCAAGATAATAAAAGTAACGCTGAAGAACCAGTTTGAATTTAATATTTTAAAAGCTAAGTGAAGTCAAAGACTTGATATATATTTAGTTTTAGAAAGAATGTCTAAATTGTCTGAGACATACAAGAGTAATTGCAGTATATAGTTAATAGGCAAATATGTCTGGACCGGTAAGGAATGCCAACATGAATGTAGTAACAGTTTACTGAGGGTGTGAAATTCGTGTTCTGTGATATTCAAATAACCTTTGAATAATGCCCTTTTGTGACATGAGTATATGTGAGCCTATGTCGTTCACTTACTGTATAAATGAATAACGATGTGAGTGTGAGAGATATCTATCTTTCCGTCTATCTATCATGCTTTCTGTTTGCTTAATCTACCTGTCATCTATTTATCTATCTATCTGATCTGTATATATAATATATGAATATATAGCATATATATATATATATATATATATATATATATATATATATATATATATATATATATATATATATATATTGTATATACATATATATATATATATATATATATATATTATATGTATATATATATATATATATATATATATATATATATATATATATATATATTGACACATGATCCGTGACATTTTTGATAGTCACAAATATCAAGCCGCAAATATTGTTAAATATCCAATTCAGTTTACCTCAGGGATACCTTACACCTAAGGGAAATTATGATTGATAGGTGATTCGTCACCAATGGGAATCGAACCGCTACCTGGTTTAAGACAACGATGTACGGTGACTTTTGACCACTGAGCCATCAAGGGAGTGAGTTGAATATTGAACGATAATTGTTGCATGATATTTGTAAACCTTTATACATATATATATATATATATATATATATATATATATATATATATATATATATATATATATATACATATATATATATATATATATATATATATATATATATATATATACATATATATATATATATATATATATATATATATTATATATATATCAAATTCATTGAATATTTACATAATACCTTACACATATTAGGCTACGTATAGTGAATTTTATTGCAAATTACTTTATGTATACATGAAATTTCCCCATATTAAACACAGTTATATATCCATAAGTGCTTATACAAATCGAAAGTTCCATCCACACGGGCAAACATCCATATTTAAACAGAGAAAATATGATTTATTGGACTCATGATTAGTAGCATTAGGAACTAATTATGAAGTCCCATAACTTACACTTGCATCCGAATGATGTAGCACAGCCAGCCCCACCTGCAACGAAATTCAGTGCAATTAGTAACTCTGTTTAGAGAAGAGTTAGAGAGAGAGAGAGAGAGAGAGTCTTGATTGAGTGGCATACAATAACAGTGAAACTTTGGGTTGATTGAGAGAGAGAGAGAGAGAGAGAGAGAGAGAGAGAGAGAGAGAGAGAGAGAGAGAGAGATTCTTAACTGAATGGCATATAGTAACATTGGAACTTAGGTTTTAGAGAGAGAGAGAGAGAGAGAGTTGGCTCTGCAATATGCAATCAAGGAACCTTATCGGGAAAAAGAGAGCGGATCAGCGTATATTAAATTTAGTAAACAGTATATTCATTTGAAAGAATAAATTAGGTTTGTTCATTTAAATCATGCAAAATTATTGATTATGAATTAAAGTAATAATCTGTTGAAATACATTTAATTGATTTTAAGACTAGACAAATTAAAACAATACTGTACATACAGCACAAGGAGATACTGTCACAATTTTGCCTGTTTTAAACAGGTTTTAAAATATTTATTAATGTGTGAAATTACAGGACCCCCAAACTGTAATGTTGATATTGGTAAAATTATAGATTTTAGAAGTAAAAATAATAATGATAAAGAATACGAAAACTATGAATAGAATGTCATGAACAATAAAGCATATGACAAAATGGAATTATAAGCACATATTCTAAGTGATTTCCCCTAATTCTTTTCTGTTGAACAGTTTTTTTTCTTAAATCGTGGAATCGGAAAAGTGATAAGTCTACTGTAAGTCTACAGTATATATACAGGAATGCTTATATAAAGCAGTAACAGATATCATTGTAGGTTTCTTTTACATACAATTATAAATTAACTTCAACCTTGTAACACAAGCCGCTAAAATTACCGAATGCTCTTACGACAATAACTTTATTTTTTTTTATCACACCTCACACACCTAATTGAAGACAAAAAAGCCACGCTATCAGAGCTTCGGAACTGAACGTAAATTTAATTTCCCACATTCTCGGCGACGCTTAAAATAACTTGAATTACGCCCCCATTCGAAATTTCTTTTTTAAGGGAAGCAGTCACCGTAATTAGATGTCAGGAGTTGATGAATGGGGAAAGGGGGAGAGGGTAAAGCTCTTCAATTATATCTCAGTTTGCACTTAAGAGCTGCGAGTGAAGGATGCAGCACCTGCACCGTCAGGTTCAGACAATTAACCGCCGAGAGAGAAAAGAGGAAGTATAATACTATATGTTAATACTATATGTATATATATATATATATATATATATATGTATATATATATATATATGCATATATATATATATATATATATATATATATATATATATATATTATATGTATATATATATATATGTATATATATATATAATATATATATATATATATATGTATATATATATATATATATATATATATATATATATATATATATATATATATATATATATATATATATATATGTATATATATATATATATATATATATATATATATATATATATATATATATATATGTATATATATAATATATATATATATATATATATATATATATATATATATATATATATATATATATATATTCAGAATTGTAATGTGTTAAGGTTCTGGAACAGTTCACATAAATGTGGAATAAACTTACTGTTAAATTTTTTTGTGATGAGGTTGTATAGGTAATTTGTAGATATTTTCCAGAATGTCAGTACTTTAATTTAATTTTGCGTTTAATTAAGTATTCTAGTCATTGGTTTGGTGAGTTTGTGTTAGTAGTTTTTGAGTTAAGATCTTCATCTAAGGTTTTTTATTTTCTATTGTTTTTCTTACTGTTGTCCACAGAATGAAAACTTCTCCACCTGTCTATTTGTGGTGAACATAAAACGGAAATTTTATCACTTTTATATAAGATTAAGTGTAACTTCACATTCGTCACTGTATTGTAAGTGTCCTTAGTGCCAGTATAAATCATATATACCTCGATAATGAAGTTAATTATATTAGTGTGCAGTTTCGTAAATATATTGTAATTATCTGAAAAAATTACGATAGAGTTCAGTGTTCGAAATGCAATTCTCCAGAACAGGGTTTCAAGTGCCTGACTGGACTACAGCTTCCCCAGACCCAATGAGTGCCAGGCAGAGTTGGGTCATAAGCTCCAGTGACCATCTTTGGGTTCATGGGCATGAGGCAACCAACCTGCTTTCAAAAAACTAGTGCCTAGAAACGCATGGAAAATATAAGCATTTGGTTAGAGAAGCCACTGGAGTATATTGGATCAGGCTATTGAGGTTTTAGAAGCAATATTGACGAGAAGGAATGTTTTGATGAGAGAAGCAATACTGATGACAAGGAATGTTTTGATTATATACTAAGAAGACAAATACTGGTGAGAACTAATGGGAAATGTTGATTCTACACTAAGAAAAGTAATACTGATAAAAGACAACAGTCATTCAATGCTCAAAGTACGATACTAATGAGAATCATTGCTGTGAATCATTGCCAATCAAATGATACCAGATTCAGTGAAAGAGGAAGCACAACTGAGGGGAAGCAACACTTGATTCCATTCTGTAGAAATGGAGCCTCTTTTTCTTTTATTGTGAGATTGTTACATGAGATTCGTCTTTTTATTTAAATAATCTTTTTAAATATGTGAGATTTTCCTTGTATTGTAAATGAATAGGCGATTTTTTTTAAATTGTAAATCTAAAAAAAACTTCTCCGTTTTGAAAAGGGAGATTTCATGTATTTTGATTTAGTAAGATAGTATTATGACATTGTAAGATATTTTTAAAGTTTGAAATATGACATCTCATGGGATGAAGGTTTCAAACGAAATTCCTCAGACTGTAATTGAATTATCATTATTATTATTTTTGTTTTACTATTAAATACGTAAATTTTCAAGTAGGCAATATTTTCATCACAAAGGTCTGAAGTAATTACAACCGGATATTTGAAATATAAAACGTGTAATCATTTTTCATTAGGTAATTTAAAGTTCGCTAATATATCAGTATCTTGGAATGCATTTGCAAAAATATGAACGTTGACATAATTTTTATTAGCTAAATGTGATTTTTATTTCTACATAAAAACCAATGTTTTCTGTGAACTTCAAGACTTTTCCAATAGACCTGTATTTTTCACATTCGTTTATTAATTTTACATCCCGAGCTATTCATCCACTTCTCTTCATTCATTGGACTTATTTTGCGATTGAGCGACTTTTTTTTTTTTTTTTACGTGCGGGCAGCGGAGCATTTGGAGCATTTTTCGATCTGGCAAACATTTTTAAGCTCGCATATCAAAGCATTTTCCATCAAAAGCGCTCTTTTCGTCGATGAACCGATATGCGAAGACTGATCCGTTATATCAAGATTCTCACGATATCCAACGCAATGTGCTTTTTTCTCCCTTTCCTGGCGCCGTTGAATGAGAAATAAACTTGGTAATAATTTATCGGGGAGAGAGAGAGAGAGAGAGAGAGAGAGAGAGATGAACAAATAGTGTCAGTATGAAAGAGAGGGAGAAGTTAGTATATGTCGTGACAGTGAGAGAGAGAGAGAGAGAGAGAGAGAAATGAGCATAAATAGTCAATATGGAGGGAGGAGAAATTTCAGACAGTCTATGTCAGGAGAGAGAGAGAGAGAGAGAGAGAGAGAGAGAGAGAGAGAGAGAGATGAGTTTGAGTCTCCTACTTGAAAGAGAGGGGAGAGTCAGAGAGAGAGAGAAAGAGACCTATGGAGCATGAGTGAATTAGAGAGTGTGTAACGTGACTTGTCAGACTGAGAGACCGACGAAGAAAGACTGTATGAGATGTCAGTGAGAGAGAGAGAGAGAGAGAGAGAGAGAGAGAGAGAGACGTACGTCAGCATGATGTACCAGGCAACACCCTGTTGTCTCCAGAGTTGAATAATATACCCGCCATTAGGAATGTGCCTTGCACGAATTGCCCTTCTTGTTGCAGGCTATCCTGCATGCAGCCGTTGCTGCATGCATTTTTAATTGTTGTGGCTCTGTAGTTGCTATGCAGTAGATGTCGAAGGGAGGGAGGCTGTGAATGGGATCAATTCCATTCACTTGTTCCGGTTCGTGGCTTGTTCGTTTAGCTTGTGAAAATTGATGATGATATTAGTATTATATATATATATATATATATATATATATATAATATATATATATATATATATATATGTATGTATATATATAAAACATATGTATATTTAGATGTATATAAACATATGTATATTTCTCTCTCTCTCTCTCTCTCTGAGTAATGATAAGTAATGGGGATGACATCCAATTAACGTTATGTTAACAAATTTGAGAGCACTAGATTTACCGGATAGTTTGTACCCCAGGCCACATTCATTAACGAGATACTGTATTAAAGACATCTGACCATACGAGTAGCAGGAAAAACCATCCATTGACAAACATTATGGGGTTGCCAGATGTTCTCAATATCAAAGTGAGACGCCGTGGAAGTCGCACATTTCCGGAATATGTAATTATCTGACTCCCTCGGTATTTTCCTGATCACTTACGATTTCACTTTAGTAGAGGCGTGGCGTGGGTGTGTCATCATTTAAAAGGTCGAACTGAATAACACCTTTCATGGTGCCCTAGGCTTCTTTTATGTTTAACACCCCAGAAAATTTATAGAATCGCCCTTTTGTAGACTGAATAGAAGCATACCCGTTGAATTTTACACCGACTTCTAAACATGACGTAGTGAAAGAAGGTACAGAGAACCTTCGTGGCCGTAATATAAAAACATTTTACAGACAGGTGAGTGCCACTCAAACCCATCGAAGCCGGTGCTTCGGAGAGACAAGATCTCTCTCTTCACCCTGCGAGACAAAGGGAGAGTGCTGGAATGTCTCCTCAATTTACGTTGAGAATTTTTGCATTTACGGGACACTACTGGTCGTCCCTGTCCCCGCGTTCCCCTCCCCAAACCCCCATCCTCTTACAAGCGGGGCACTCCCCTCTGTCTCTCTCCTCTCCTCCCCTCTTTCAGTGCTCCTTTAATATTTGATAGGAGATGAAAGGACCTCAATTTTATTCTGTGTGCGTGTTTCGGTAATCCACGTAATGCCAAGAGGATTTTTTAAGTGCTTTGCCTGAAGGTTGTATCAGGTTCGTGATGAAGTCAGAGTGTCTCTCTCTCTCTCTCTCTCTCTCTCTCTCTCTCTCTCTCTCTCTCTCTCTCTCCATGATGCCAGAAACATGAAATTCTCTTTCTCACTCCATGATGCTAGAAACATGACTCTCTCTCTCTCTCTCTCTCTCTCTCTCTCTGATACTGATAACATGAAACATTCTCTCTCTCTCTGATGCCGGAAACATGAAATCTCTCTCTCTCTCTCTCTCTCATGCACGAACACATTTGGACTCGGACCACGTTTGTATATTATTTTGCATTGCAAAGGTTATATAAAATAAGGTTTTGTAATAAATTTTCTTTTGTATCTCTCTCTCTCTCTCTCTCTCTCAAATATGCACATATGCACGATGGAGTTATCCACATTTGCATATTACTTTGCATTGCGGATATTATAAAAAATGAGGTTTTTGTAATAATTGTTGCATTGTCGCGGAAAATATGTAGTATAACAAATATGTTTCAAGAGATGGCTTATCTCATTAAAAACGGATTTGCATAGTGCTGTGAGTTATTTAATTAAATTAATAGTGAAGGAGCTTTAGAACACAATATTTGAATTTCGATTTGTAACTGAATTTTTTTTTTTTAGCTAAGTTAAAGGGTATTTTGGCTAATATTCCTCGAAATCCTGTTGAACTACTACTACTACTACTACTACTACTATTATTATTATTATTATTATTATTATTATTATTATTATTATTATTATTATTATTATTATTATTATTATTGAGAATTAAAAGCCACAGTATTTTTAAAAATATTTAATTCTCGATATTATAGCCTCGTTACAGGGTCGCCAACGTCACTTAATTACTTAGTTCTTAATTTGATAAATAATGCATTTTTGGTTAGCGCAGGCACATTAGTCTACTTCCACTGTTGTTGCTGCTGCTTTTACGCTTTTTTTTCTTGTTATTGTTGATGATGTTATTTTCCGACATTTTACGCAAAGAGACACAACCTCAGCGAAATCATACAGGAATAAAGTGAAATGTTTTACAACAGTCGTCGTCTCATGAATACCTTCTTATGGCCGTGACTTCGTCAGGCGCTTTACTATTTCTTATTGTTGATGTTGTTTATGTGACGGGGATGTGAAAGGCCTTGTTGGGGGGAAGGGGGTATGGAGGGGGGAGAGTAGTCCCAGAATTGGGAGAGTGAGGCAGAAGTAGAGCTGATAAATAGAGGGTTCACCGGAGAGAGAGAGAGAGAGAGAGAGAGAGAGAGAGAGAGAGAGAGAGAGAGGCATAAGCTATTTAACGTTACAAACATGACAAAGAGGGCTTTAACTGTTAGGTAAGTTCTTTTCTTAGGCGACACTCATTTTAACAGGTTTATGACCTGCAGGGGAGGTCCCCCGGAGGGAGCTGCGGTTAGAATAGGGGAAGGACGAGAAGGAAACCTGGAATCTCGTAAGTTTCCAGTTCCCAGTATTAAGGTCCTGAGGTATATTTTGTTATCCCCAACCGGGACAATCCCTGCGGCAGGAGGTTGCCTGCAGTGGGGACGGAAGGGGAATGCGGTTGTCTGATTTTGCTTGTAAAGGGCTCCAAGGTTTTTGAATAGATTTCAGGTACAGTCGTTTTTGTGAAGGAGGAGGGACCATTTTTCAAGTTGCGCTTCTGCATTTTCTTTTGCACAAATGTTTCTGGAAAAGAAAATGTCAGCTTTATGAAGGGAAAGAGGTTCTTTGTCTTTAGGGGGTAATCATGGGTCATATCTTAATTGATAGGAGGTTCTGTTTTGCTTCAGTAAGACCTGATAAGCACGCGTGTTTCGCTGAGGACTCAGAGAGCCTTTATTTAACTGAGGTTTCTGTGTTTCGTCCATGTCAGAGAGCTTTGAAATGACAGGGTTCCGCGTTTCATTGGTGAAATGAGGTCATTTTTAATCATTTCATGTCCCAGTGGCTGTGTTTTGTCAAGTCGAAGAGCCCTGAAGTGACAAATACCTCTTGAGTTTCATTGGTGAAATGAGGTCACTTTCATTCTTTGAATTACGGTGTCAAAAGTACGTCATCGCTTACCCAGACATAGAAATTGAAGCTGGTGTTACAGGCAAGGGCTCACAAGGAGGCCCGTGAAGCCTGCAACGGCTTACATGCATGGGTGAGAACGCCCCAGCCTTTAAAAAAAGAAAGAAAAAAAAAACCGAGCCGAGCCACTAATTTTAATTTTCATGTTAGCAGCAGTGGGTCACAATGAGTCCCTATAAAGCCACATTGTAAGAGAGCGTGGTTAGTGACGTCACGCCACGGCCATCGTTAATGAACGCAGAGGCGCCCGCGGAGTGCGATATCGATTTTCGTCGAAATTACTATAAATTGTTTCTCATTAGCGGCGGTCCATAAATAATCTTCACCGACACTTATTTTATATGGGAGGTGAAGGCTCCCGTACATATAATTCATTAACCTTAATCCGTTTAATAGGCTATTTTAGAGCCTACTTTATCAAAGCAAATGACCAAAGCTTTCTCTTTAAATTTATATACTTGCACATATCTCTCAAAATTAAGTATTAATTGTTCCGACGTCTTTACATGGAAAATTTGTAGTTTATCATGGGAGATGATGATAGATTATCATTATTGTTATTTCTGTTTTATTTTATATATAAACATTATTATTATTATTATTATTATTATTATTATTATTATTATTAGTAGTAGTAGTAGTAGTAGTAGTAGTAGTAGTAGTAGTAGTAGTAATGCTATGTTCTCTATCTCAATAATTAGAAACTACAAGTTGATTTGCTGTTTTAGATTAGATTGTCCTTATGCCAGTATTGCCGTTTGCCTAAAGGTGGTCCGTTTGAGTGGCAAGATGTTTTAAAAGAAATAAGAGGCCTGGTGTGGATCTCTAAACTCAGCCCATCCAACAGACGCGATAATTCAACCATTATCACTGCAATTTTCGTGGCCATTTTTATTTCTGCTCTTGCATTGCGGCCGGGGAAAACACGATACGTAGAACGACAAATCCCTGAACGACAGAATTAAGGTAAAACATAACCCATTGTCTTCTGCCTAACAGCGCAATCGCACCCATCTTGGTATCCTAATGCTCGGGAGATTCAGCAGCGTTGTTAGAACGATTATTTTATAGCCTGTTGGACGATGGAATAAATCTCCTGGAAAACTGGAATTGCCCTGGATCTCACAGAAGCAAATGCAGAGATCTAAATCGGGCTTGCTTATGTGTGTGTGTGTGTGTGCGTGTGTGTGTGAATGTGTCTCCGTGGGTGTTGCCTCTTTGGGGATGTATGAGAGTTTTTAATTTTTTATGCCTCCTTTTTTCCCAGTGAGTTATTCTTGCTGGTGTTTATTCTCTTGGGACTTTTATCCCAGTTTTATATACATTTTTCTCTTTTCCAGTGAGCCGTGCATGTTGTTTTTTTTTTTTTAGGTATTGATTGTAAGTAAGAAATATTAACACTATTTTTTTGGTGCACATTTTCTTTTAAGCTCTGAAGTCTCAGAGATTGTGATCATTTATTTTTTTGTTTGTTATTTCGGAGTATTTTTCTTCGCGTCGTTATTCTGAAAGGATATTGCGCAACGAAGGCGGTGAAAGTGGTCATTCCTGAGAACAGTCATGTCTCAGAGGAAGTCATGATCACAGAGTTCTGGGCTTTCATATTATTTTTTCTTGTTCTATATTTACTTTGCACTCAGATCCAAAGACATTAGTTCAGAAGTCTTGAGATTGAAGGATAACCTTAGGAACTTTAAGGCCAGATATAACAGTCGCTGACACTTGTAGGTAAAAAAGCAAGAACTTTTATATCCCCAAGTGCTTAAACTGGAGTGTCACTTAAGCTGGAGTATCACTTAAACTGGAGTATCACCAAAACTCCCATTTAGTTCATCTATTTAATTTTTTATTTATTCCTTATCTTTGGTGTTCTTTGTGTTTGTGAAAACAGGTAAAGACTGTTCAGACTGATTTCCTACGGAAAAATTCACGGAATATCAAGTAGAAATAAATTGTCTCCTATCTATCAGGAACTGGATATATACTGGATGCTCTGGAAATTGAGGTTTTAGTTTGTTTTCTTTTAAAAAATGAGTGATCTTAATAATTTTCATTCAGTGTTTCACTTCTCGGTAAAATTCTTCTTTTGAATGACGTCCCCCACCCCCACCCCCTGCAAGTAATTCTGTAGTGCCTCCGCTGTGTCGTACTATTTTGGCTATTGTTCTTCCTCTTCTCAGGCAATCTCGTAACACCAGTCAGGTCAGAACTTCCCACCCTTTTTTATTTTTTATGTAGATCGATTATCTTCGGCTTTTGGAGTTTGCTGTGTTTCTTCCCTTTTCACTCAAGCCTCGAAATTCTCTCCTTGCCTTCGTTTTCCCGCTGGTATAGTGGTTAGTGTCTTTAAATGCCACTCAGATATCGCGGGTTCACGTCTCCCCCAGGGCGATGAAAAATCACTGTCTCCGTATCATGATCAGTTAGGCTATTGCTGCAGAATGGGATCAGCGGTGGGAGGTTGAAACCAACATTCTTTGAGAGCTTAAATTTCAAGTCAAAGGCCCCTATGTGCTTGTTCCATGTGAATAGGTTTTATCTGCTGAAATAATAATAATAATAATAATAATAATAATAATAATAATAATAATAATAATAATAATAAATAATATTATTTAAGAGGCAGTTTTGTAGTTTCTGTCGGAATTAAGTGGCGTTTTTCTTTTCACTTCGCCCACTTTTCTTCCACTGTTCTTGGTTAGGTAAGGGCATCTGGTTGCGTGTCCCATTGGCCTCCGAAGATTTTGCTCCACTGAGATTTGAACGTACCTTATGCCTGTCCATAATCTTGGTAATATAAATTTTCTTGTAGTGTTGGCGCTACACATTTTGGACTTCATTTATTTTTCAAGTCGAGTTTTCTGTTAAGTACTTTTGGCTGCGTTCATATATTTCCACCTTATACAAAAACGTCAACAGAAACTAGAATATTGGCTAAAGTTGGAAAGCAGTACTAAAATCAGGATGGACTGTAAAGTTTTACAAAAGGAAAGGTCAAAATTATCTGTTTTAAGAAAGCGCTGATGTCTTTCTTAGGCACTTCATACGCTGTTAGGTTCTTGTCCCCTTAGGAGGGTTTCAGTGTAAAGGTGACAGGCATTACTAAAGGGTTTTTGCAGCGATGGACTGCTTCCACTTTTTAGCTCTTTACTTTACCTCCATTCCGGGTTCCTTTCTTCAGCCTTGCTGTCCAGTACCTTTATTACTAAATTCAGCTATGAGTTTTCTCTCAGTTCCACCTTTAAATCTTTATGCGTCGTGCCCTTTATTTTCTGAAACTCTTTTTCTTGCTGTCCAACCCCTCTAACTCCCTCTTTTCACTATCTTACCCGCTGAATGGTTAAAAGTACCCGAGTGCTTGGCTTGACAGCCAAAATTTGATAAAATCAAATCAAAACAACTCTCGACAATTATGTAAGGTACATAGGCTACTTTGAATTCCATTCTTCTAGTAGTTTCGGAATTTTAATACCGTTCATATCTTCCTGACCTATACAAAAACATTTAAAACGAAATCAGTATGGGTTCTGTACAACTATTTAATCAAGGAGAGACCAGAATTCTCATTTGTAAGAAAGTGCCAACGTTTCTGTAAGGAAATTCGCACGCCCATTTGATGTTCCGATTTATCTGGAGCATCACCCGATTGCACGATTTTAGAAGGTGATTTACAAGAGTACAGACCATGAAATTCAATCAAGAAACTCTATTAACTTTCACCCACGAGAAAGCGCCCGTCCCTTGACTGCGGGGTTCACACGCCCATCTTTTCTCGTGCTGATTTATCTGTCTCATTTCCGGATTGTACGATCTTAGCAGATAATCCCAGCTTCCAATAAAGGACGATGGCACTGGAAAGTACTGGTAGGCCTGGCGAACACTTCCTGGAATGGCTCTTCAAATATCAGAGCTCAATAGCGTCATTACTGGAAGGATTTCTGGAAACCTGGAATCCCATTAAGGTTATGACTGGAAGCCACAGATAAGGAGTGTTCAATCATTATGAGAGAGGAGCAGTAGCT
>NC_089745.1:13188417-13193417 GCF_040412425.1 Macrobrachium rosenbergii
ACCAATTATTCCTTGCTTCTTCCATGCCAGTCCTTTTTATATACATTTATTCTGTTCTTATTGTTCTTAATTATATTGTTAACTTATAGCTATGAATGGTATTACCTAGCATCTAAAGTGAAATCGTAAGTGTGTTGTTTTAATCATGTGTACAGTATACCTAACGCCTAAGTATACCTTAGTTTAACCAGGCCACTGAGCTGATTAACAGCTCTCCTAGGGCTGGCCCGAAGGATTAGACTTATTTTACGTGGCTAAGAACCAATTGGTTACCTAGCAACGGGACCTACAAGGTGTATAAATGAACCCCGTATTAAAAACATTCAAATATAATAGTACGGGTAGCACAAAAAAAAAAAAAAAAATAAGAAAGAGTTACTGTATGGTATACAGTGTGGCATGAATTATACCTTTTCTTTTCCGCCTGCAGCCTACCTGGAAATGAGACTGTCAGTTTCAAACAGGCAAAGGCGTAATGAAAAAAGGAAAGTTTCATGGGAAGGGTTCAGCGCCAAACTTCCGGTCAATAAAAGGCAAATTAGAAAGCCCCGAGACCAGGTTGGCGGAAAGAACACTTTCAAATCAAAGTTTTTCCCTTCGTCTGGAAACTCTCTCTCTCTCTCTCTCTCTCTCTCTCTCTCTCTCTCTCTCTCTCTCTCTCATGTTTGTCCTTCAAGGAATATGCTATCTTTCCCTCGCTTCATTATTACGGAGTTACATTATTACTTGTAAGTTTTCCTGTTATTATGCTCTCTCTCTCTCTCTCTCTCTCTCTCTCTCTCTCTCTCTCTCTCTCCTGTTCCGCAATATTATAATATTCTAATTTATACCTGTAAGTTACCTGATTAAAATTCTCTCTCTCTCTCTCTCTCTCTCTCTCTCTCTCTCTCTCTCTCTACACACACACACACACACACACAATACTTCATTGTCATCATATGCTTTACCTATTTGTTCTCCGATTAATATATCTTCAATGTTATTCCTTCAGTCGATGAAGATTGCATTGTCAATTGAATACGTAATATCCAATATCGTTATCCCCATCACTTGATTATATGCTGTTGTTATTGCCGCCGCCTTACTTTCGACACCGTCCGTCATTCGGTTAATTTGTTCAGCTTTATTTTTTGGTCCTTGCCTCATAATTTATCGCTCCAGACGCGTTTTATATATATATATATATATATATATATATATATATATATATATATATATATATATATATATATATATATATATATATATATATATGCATTGCGAGGAGGCAAATATTCAATTTGGCTTTCGCTCAAGGGATCCTCGCCATTCATAAGACAGCTATTCATTCTTCCGTTTTTATTTTCTTCTCCTGTTCCATTTTGATTAATTTCTCCCTTCGCTCACGACCTTTCTCGTGCCGTTCTCCCCACCTTATCTATCTATCTATCTATCTATCTGTCTATCTCTTTCGTTTATGAATATTAAAGCCTTCTCGTCCGTATTACCTTTAATTGTATGAGGAAACTAATTGCAGTTGCATTTACATATATTCTGCAATTAATTGATGCGTGTGTTTCGCTGGAGCTAAGGAGTTTGATTAACTCCTTGAGTGGAGTTATGGTCTTGCCCCATTAGTCTTGTGTTTGTCAGCAGAATTTGGTAAAAACTGATGGATTCAAATTGATTGAATGCGGTGAAGGCATTCGTTGAGTGGTTGTACAGATAATTAACATCCGGTGGATATCTGTGACGATTTAAAAGTTTTCATTCCATAAAAATCTTCCTAAATCTTCTTTGATAACTAGCATAATTAACATCCGGTGGGTATCTGTGATGATTTAACAATTTTTCCTCCATCAGAATTTTGCTAAATCTTCTTTCATAACCAGCACAATTAACGTCCGGTGGGTATCTGTGATGATTTAAAAGTTTTCCCTCCATAAAAATCTTGCCAAATCTTCTTTCATAACCAGCACAGTTAACATCCGGTGGGTATCTGTGATGATTTAAAAGTTTTCCCTCCATAAAATTCTTGCTAAATCTTCTTTGGCGACTAGCATAATTAACATCCGGTGGGTATCTACAGTATGATGATTTAACAATTTTTCCTCCATAAAAATCTTGCTAAACCTTCTTTGATAACCAGCATAATTAACATCCGGTGGGTATCTATGATGATTTAACAATTTTTCCTCCATAAAAATCTTGCTAAACCTTCTTTGATAACCAGCATAATTAACATCCGGTGGGTATCTGTGGTGATTTAAAAGTTTCCTTCCATAAAAATCTTGCTAAATCTTCTTGGATAACCAGTACAAGTACCTATTGGGTACTTCTATGAATCTGTATCGAAATCTATTAATCTTTTTCGAGGTATTTTGTTCTATAAGCCATGACACATGCTGAAAGACGCGAGTAAAAGCAAATTTTTGTACAGAATGGTCGTTACCACTCTACCTTACTAGTATCGAAACCACAAATTAACCAGATTAAATTTAATGTCTTATGTAAAGGACGGCGTTGCTGTAAATGATTCAGTAGTAGAGGCTTTAATTTTTTATTGTGCTCAACATTCTCTCTCTCTCTCTCTCTCTCTCTCTCTCTCTCTCTCTCTCTCTCTCTCTCTCTCTCTCTCTCTCTCTCTCTCTCATATGCAAACATGTGTTAAACGTTATCAGTCGCTAGCATACTTGACTTTTATGCAGCTATTTTTGGGTTTCTTATCCATCCATTGACAGATAATATTTTTACATGAAAGTTAAGATTTCCACAAATATTGATATAAGAAATAGGGCAGCACCGCCGTTATTATTATTTTATTATTATTATTATTATTATTATTATTATTATTATTATTTAGTTTGAATAACCATTTATAAAGGTAAATAAAAAAAACTAACTTCTTAAGCAAGCTACTCCATAACAGAATGCCCATAAGCGAAGAAAGGATAAAATATCCCAACCAATAGAACAAATAATATACAAAAAAAAAAATAAATAAATAAAACCAAGGAACCCAACAGAAGGTACAGTTAGATACTGAATGTGCTCCGTAGGGGGTATTATCGTCAGTGCACCTCATGCGATGAACTCTAGGCATTACTTATGGTTCTTTGCAGCGTCTCTTTGGCCATAAACTACAACCCCTTTCATTCCTTTTATTGTACCCCCGTTAACATTCTCTTTCTTCCATCTTGCTTTCCACCCTCTCCTAACAATTTTTTTAATAGTGCGACTGCGAGGTTTTCCTCCTGTTACATCTTTCAAACGTTTTTACTGTCAGTCCCGTTTCTGCGCTTGGCCTTTGTCCTATATTCTAAACACTATTCTATTCCCAATACTGAATGTGTGTTCTGTGGAATAATCGAAGCTGTTTGGTTCAGGATATCTGACGGAGTATTTCTTGAAATAACTCTTGCGAGTCCTTTTCGGCTGCTCTGGTATCGGACCGGGTTTAGGTTAATCGCTTCCATCTCCTCGCCCAGCTGATTTAGAAGCGTGCACTGATATTTCCGAACAGTAATTCTCTCCGGTTTCATTGCATCCTCCCTAGCTGTTTCAGAGTCGACATTAAAGACCGTTCGAGTGACAAGAAATGGGAACTTTTCGAAATTTACTCGGGAAGGTTTAATAAAGGTAAAAATGGTTCTGTAGTGGCATATGGTCTGTTGTACATTTATGGAATTGAGAAGTTTGATTTGTAAGGGGTCCCCTTGCTGAGTAAACTTAATACCGGGTCTCATTTCGCATCAAATTACCTCTGTGCTTAGAAATATATACCCGAATAAAATGGATGATCAAACTTGGATCTCGTGTCTTTGTGAATAACAATTATGCTTTCTTTTTAATATAAATGCTAATTTTATGTATTATTAGGCATGGGCTTTAACGTGCCTTAGAATATCAGCTTGTAATATTTGATATGGCTCTTTCAGCCGCTTTCTCTGTATCGATATATATTTTAATACATTTTAATTTGAATTTCAACTACGAAGAAAATTGTAGCATAAATATGAGGATAAATATATGGCCATACGTAGTTCAGTTTTATTGAACACAATAAAAGTCTTATTCCACAGAGAACGTCCTGTGTCTTCTGTAGTGCTTGCACATGAAGAATAGTAAGTGCTATCGATTTGTATAGTGTCTGCGTCTACTTGTGTATGTGTATGCTTGTATGTGTGTGTGTGTTTGTGTATTTGTGCTAACAGTAGAATAAAATGAAAACTGGATTACTCTCACCGTAGACTTACTGCACCGTACCCCTGAAGTTTAAATATACAAGTACAGTATTAGTTAGATGAATTCGCTATTTGAATTCATTTATAAACGTGGAGATGGCGGAAATTATGATCATTGAGTTCTCTCAATTGTTTTCCTTTTATATATTATTTCGTGACAGCTTCCGCTTTAATGCATAGGGATACTCTGATTTTTAAAATTTACTTTGAAACTTTACGGGTTCCATGCATGTTTTGTGGAAACGGGTCCGATTTAGATTAATGACACCAGTCCTTAAAAGAGCAACTTAGAAATTAGTCAGCTTTACTTTAATTATAATTTTGTAATTAGATTTTCACATAAAATTAATAAAAGCAAAGATGTACCAACCATCCTGTGGTTCAGTTGTAAACCCCTCATAGTGCGTATGAAACTGATGGATGCAGTCAGGTCACTGTCAGTAATGTATCAATGCTATTCCTGTTAAGTTGTTGACCAAAACAAACCGTACCGTGAAAATGCCGTAACTTTCAACTTTATGGTTTCTTGGGCCTCCTTGTGACCTGTAACCTGTAACACCAAACTGCTTGAGATTCGTCGCAAGTAAATTCTGAGATATCGTGGCTCTTTCCCTCAGGAAAAATAAATAAAAACAAAAGATTCGGATTACAGGACCTCATTGTGACCCTTAACCCCTCGAACGAGCCTCCTGAGGTTGTTGCGAGCTCCTAAGCATGGCGTCTAATAAGACAAGGCCCCGTCCCTCATAAATTTCTCGAAAAGAATAAACGTCTTTT
>NC_089745.1:13195917-13213417 GCF_040412425.1 Macrobrachium rosenbergii
ATAACCACACTTTTCTTCCATAAAGGACGGTTAGCTCAACAAACACTTCATACCCTTCTTGCATTCCAACTCTTGCGTACCTAGACACTCCTCCCCTTCCACAACCTTTTGAAGAATTTATGTTAGAAGGCGTCATAAACCTTTATGATTCTCATTCATATTTCTTAGTAATAAGATCTGATGTTGACAAATGGCTTTGTACCGTGTCTTTAGAAAAGTCGTCATCAATCTTTAGTTCCTTTTTAGCTTCTGTTTTTACATTATATATATATTGACTATTTTTTTTCTCTTGGATGGTTTTGGAGCTCTTTCATTGTGTACTATCTTTTTGTATATGTAATTTTATTAATCTATTCCTCTCCTTGCTTTTATGTAGGTTCTTCTCCTCTCTCTCTCTCTCTCTCTCTCTCTCTCTCTCTCTCTCTCTCTCTCACTTAACTGGCGCTTTTTTTTTCTTTTAGAACATCGTTTTCTTCTCATCTCTTGACATGCCTTCACCTCTTAACATTGTTTTCTTTTTTTCTCTCTCTCTTGCTCTTCTTCACCCATGAGATATCTTTCGTCATATTCAACCTCATTGTGTGTTTTTATTTTACATTATGTTTCCATACTTGCGTTTGCATTCCTTCACCTCTTTATTTTTTTTTATTATTTTACACTTCCTCCTCTTGTTGTCTTCCTGTCGCCACTACGGTTTTTTTTATATGCATTCGTATAACCTCTCTCTCTCTCTCTCTCTCTCTCTCTCTCTCTCTCTCTCTCTCTTCGTTCTTAATGTTTTACTGTTTTCGTACTTTTTATCATGACGTCATCATTTCTGCGCCTCTGCATATCTTTATTTCTTTGGTTCCCTCCCCCCCATCCTTATCATGCTATTCCCCTTCCTAGCGTTTTGTTATTTCTAGTAATCATTTTATTTCAAATTTTCATTTTCCTATTTCTATTTTTTTTTTTCTATTAACCTCGTACCGATTCCCAACTTCGCGTTATCATCTGATTTTCGTCTCTTGACATTCCTTGACATCATTTCTTTTTTCTTCTCTCTCGCTCCTCCTCCTCCTCCTCCTCCTCCTCCTCCTCCTCCTCTTTCCGCTCCTCTTGGAGCAACCTGACGACCCTAAGCTTGGATTAAGAATGAAGAAGAGGACATAATTGTGAAATAATGATGACAGTTGATGATGCTTGAGGTCTCCAAAAGAGAGGTTCCGTCGAGAGGTCTGAACAGGCTCCTCCTCCTCCTCGTCCTCCTCGCTATCTCCTCCCCCCTCTGCCAGGGATCTTAACCCCCTGACTCCACTATCTTCCTACGCAAAGCCCCGTTATTTTCCTTAGCGTCCTTTAACCCACCGTATTATAAAGATAGAAATATTCAAAATTAAAAGAACAGGAAATAAATACCATGTCTGCATATTAAAGCGATAAGTTTTTCTAGTAATATATATATATAAATTTGTATATGTATATATATATATATTTATATATATAAATATATGGATATGTATATACATATACTTGTGTGCATGTATGAATGTAGAACAATTACTCATTCCTGATTACTACTGATAAACGAATTTAGGAGAGGCTGTCTATGTATTTTCTAGAAACACTACTTCTTATGCATATTATAAATATATATATATATATATATATATATATATATATATATATATATATATATATATATATATATATATATATTTATAACACAAGCATGTACAATTTTTCCCAATTGTACAGACCTATAAATACATTTGTTTTGCATACATGACCATGGCCATGTACAATGGAAATAAATCCAGTAATAATAGTATTAGTAATAGCCACAATTTATATCGAAAACACCTTTAACGGAACAAAAACTCTGAAATTATTTGTTAATTGTTGAGAACTTTGCATAATGTATGCACATTGTGTATTCATACCTAGAATTTTTCTTTTGTTAAGAATAAAGTGAATATTAGGTTTATCAAGAGGTGGCAAATGATATGAACGATAATTGATATAGTATATATGTAAGCAACACTAATAGTATTTGAAATTTCGGGTTTGTGTGCTAAAGAGAGAGAGAGAGAGAGAGAGAGAGAGAGAGAGAGAGAGAAGAGAGAAGAGAGAGAGAGAGAGAGAGAGAGAGAGCCTGTCACACTGGCGTTCTCGGGAAGATTTAAAGTATGATATATCAAAATATATGTGAATGAATGATAGATCCATACGCTCGAGCACCATCAGAGAGAGAGAGAGACAGACAGACAGACAGAGACAGAGCAAGCCTGTCAGACAGGCAGTTCAGACGGATAGACAGAATGCTCTGTCAGACTGGCGTATGAAGACGTAAAGTAAATATATTAAAATATTTGCGAATGAATGATAGATCCATACGCTTGAGCACCATCAGAGAGAGAGAGAGAGAGAGTAGAGAGTGTATGTAAGCAAGCCTTTGGGGGAGAATAAAAGTATTATGTAGCAAAATATATGCTAATGAAAGGCTGATCCGTAAGCACGCTCCTAGTCCGGGAGAGAGAGAGAGAGAGAGAGAGAGAGAGAGAGAGAGAGAGAGAGAGAGAGAGAGAGAGTGTGAGCAAACCTTTGGGGAAGAATAAAAGTATTATGTGCAAAATATATGCAAATGGGAAGACTGATCCGTAAGCTCTCGTCCGGGAGTGAGAGACTGAGAGAGAGTATCATGAAGCAAAATACATGCAAATGAAAGATTAATCCGTCAGCACGCACATAGTCCGAGAGAGAGAGAGAGAGAGAGAGAGAGAGAGAGAGTGAGAGAGAGACTTCGTGTGTGTGCTCTGAAACTTCAAAACGTGCTGACGGTGATCGTTGATGGTGATGGGGATGATAATGAGGACGTAGGAGATGATCGATTGGCGCTGATTTCTTCCGTCTGTACTGAGGGGATTTTTGACGTGGCTCAGGTCGCGCGTGTTCTAGAGAGTCTCAGTCGGTTCATCTTTTGTGGAAAATGCGGTTTTTTTTTCATAACTCTCTCTCTCTCTCTCTCTCTCTCTCTCTCTCTCTCTCTCTCTCTCTGTGTGTGATACGAATCCCCGAGAATCCGGATAGTGAACTAATATTAATAATAATTGATAGAGTCCAGATTATTTCATGTTTGGAAATGGTTTTTTCCTACATTATCTCTCCTCTCTCTCTCTCCTCTCTCTCTCTCTCTCTCTCTCTCTCTCTCTCTCTCTCTCTCCTCTCTCACTTATAGGAATATCCAATAACCGGAAAATAAGGGCAATATTGGTAGATTAAAGATTTTTTGAGAATTGTTTCTCCTCTCTCTCTCTCTCTCTCTCTCTCTCTCTCTCTCTCTCTCTCTCTTAGCTCTCTGTTCGTTTGAGTCAGTTCAGCTTCAGACTGGTAATTGATGTGGGCCGAGTTCAATTCCCTGGCTGATGAAGAGTTAGAGGAATTTATTTCTGGTGATAGAAATTAATTTGTCGCTATAACAGTTCCAGATTCCACAATAAGCTGTAGGTCCCGTTGCTAAGTAACCAATTGGTTCTTAGCCACGTAAAATAAGTCTAATCCTTGGGCCAGCCCTAGAGGCTGTTAATCAGCTCAGTGGTCTGGAAAAACTAAAGGTATACTTACTTTTTCTCTCTCTCTCTCTCTCTCTCTTATATGGAATATCCAATAATCCGGAAAATAAGGGCAATATTAGTAGATTAAAGATTTTGGCATTTTTGTTACTTCTCTCTCTCTCTCTCTCTCTCTCTCTCTCTCTCTCTCTCTCTCTCTCTCTCTCTCTCCTCTCTCTCTCTCACTTATAAATATATCCAATAATCCAAAATAGAAATATTGGTAGATTAAAGATTTTGAGAATTGTTTCTCTCTCTCTCCTCTCTCTCTCTCTCTCTCTCTCTCTCTCTCTCTCTCTCTCTCTCTCTCTCCATCAGATTTGGATCTCCGAGAATCCAGATAGTATGGGCAATATTGGTAGAATTCCGTTTGTTTTTTTTATTCGTCAATAAGTGGGGCTCAAGTGTTTGCACAATCTACCAGATTTAAATGGGTCCGTTTTTGCCTTGCTATTGTTTCTTATTGATTGTGATGCATGTTTTTAGTTTTTTTAAATTATAGCATATTTTTTTTTATATTTTCTTTTATTTTTCATCATCCCCAGGGGGAAAATTGCGTTGTTATCTAGCGTTCTCCTTCCTTACTGATTGATTTTTTCACTTTTTTTTATTCAATAAGTAGATTTTCAAAGTACCCCAAAGTATGACATTCAATAAGTAGATTTTCAAAGTACCCCAAAGTATGACGGTCTCAGTATTAAGTACAGCATAGACTTTATCATACTTTATTGCGCTAAGTATTGCAGAAAGTTTATAAGTCCACAGTACAACGAATTTATTTTGTCAGATTTGCCGCCACCACAAAAAAAAATATATATACCACATATATGATTGAAATTCACCCATACCTTTTTGAGACATCTCGCGCTCACCCCTCCCCACACACACACACACACACACACACACACACACACACACACACACACACAGGCGGAGACGTGTAATTACACAACCTCTCTCCAACCTCGTAGAAGGAGGTAATAATTAACCCAATTTGGCATCTCTTGAATCACTCTGGGCTCTTTGCCTCTTCTCCTGTATTGACCTTTGAGACTTGGCATCATGGGAGAAATGGAAGGTTAAACGAATTTACTTGTTCCCCCGATTGTTAACGTATATGATTTATTATTGTTATTATTATTATTAGTTTTTTTTTCAATATTGTTTCTGTTGATATCTTCAGGAACCAAATGGTATCATTGCCAGTTGGAAGCCGGGGTTCGATCACTGGCGAGTCACAGAAGTTTAGGTACGATCCTGAGGTGTGAGTTAATTAGATGATAGCTGGTCGATTGTGGTAGGGTGCAATCAAGGTTGAAAGGGTTAGTGGGCGAGCAGCCTCATCCCAAAATAAGTGTTGGAGTAGTTACGCCTAGAGCGGACCCTACAAAATGAAATGAAATATATATATATATATATATATATATATATATATATATATATATATATATGTATATATATATGTATATATATATATATATATATATATATATATATATATATATATATACACATATATAATTTGCGGTCAATACTAAAAGTATGAATCTTAAAAATGAATCACGTATTAAAATTACAATTGCGCTTTATGGAACGTTTTAATTTTTTAATCACAAGTTTTTTCTTATTCCGTATAATTTTATTGTCGTCCCACTAATTTTCCATTTTTCTGTTAACCTTTATTCGTTCTAATATTGCTTTATCACGCAAGATCTTTAAAGCCTCCGAGACAATTGTATTAGCAGACAGAACTGCTAGAACTGATGATGTTATTTTGTAATCCCTGAAACCTGTCTTGTTTAATCTTTAATGTAATCACGTTGGCTGGAGCGAAAGGAACAAATAGAATTACTGTGAAAGGATTAAGCGAAGTAATCTTGGATTATTTTCATATTTATAATCTGACTGGAAAGAGAGCTTTCATCTGATTGTCTTAAGTTTTGTATAAAGTTTATTTATTTGAATTAATGCGGTTTAGTTTCAAAATTCAGTTTTTTTTTTTTTTCATTTCACATAAACTGGAAAAGGACAAAGAGATGGAATGCAGTGATGAAATGCTAGTTCTTTTTGCTTTTGACAAAGCTAATTAGATTATACTAGGCGACGAAAACGGACGTAGGAAGAGTGTCAAAGCTTAGAAGTAGAGTGACAGTAATTCTTCTCCTCTGGGAAAAGTGAAAATGTTGACGGAAGCAGTTTGAAGGCAAGAGAAAAGTTTAAAAGTGTTTCTGGGGTTTGAGTGTTTGTACGTGGAGATATTATTATTATAATATTAGTATTATTATTATTATTATTATTATTATTATTATTATTATTATTATTACTTACTTACTTACTTACTGATTGTGATTATTAAAATTTCAATAGTATTTTCTTCTTGCTGCCTATATAACTTGGCATGTAGAATTTGAGAAAATTATTTATCTACATTTGTTCTAAAATAGAAATACTAAAATTACCATACTACGATTACTATTAATACTCTCTGTAGTAGAGAGAAAACTCAAAGAATAAAGTTAAAAAGTTTCCGGATATGACTTTTGCCACACAGCCATAAAGTGAAGTCGCGCAGTTACAAAATAAAGAAGAAAAAATAAAGGAAGGAAAAATTCCAAATGAAATGCCGTACACCTCTTTTGCCTCGAAGTGTTCAAACAAAAGTCGACACTTGGCAGTTTTACACAATGTTTAAAAAAAAAAAAAAAAAAGGAAAGGAAATAAAAGTTTGTAGTTACCACTTCACTGCTCGGAGCCAAAGCAAAAGTTGCCGCCTACCCCTTTTAGTTACAAAATTCTGAAATGTTGAAAGAAATGGGAAAAGAATTATTTTTAAAGTGTAATAGCTTATGCCAGGCTACCGAGTCGCTCTTCTAGTCGACTCATAAGACTGGCCCGAGTAATTTGGTTTTAATTGGAGTGTGGGAATTTGAGTAAAATATAGTTAAAGATGTTGGACAGCTTTGTGGAAAGTGGCCGAAGTTAACGAAGGGAAAAGTGAATCAAAGAAAGCACGTAGAAGGGACGTTGGAAGGACACCTTTTTAGTGCGTCCATATTGTCATATAAGGCGCGCTGGGGACAGTAAACTCCTCCTCCTCCTCCTCCTCCCTCCAAGATAGTAATTGGTAACTTGACTAATTATATCTTCTCAGTAACAAACACCCACATACATACAGATGCATTATTATGTTTTGTTAATCTCAATAACAAACACCCACATACATACAAATGCATAATTATGTTTGTTAATCGAAGTTGAAAAATCTTCGCAATGATGTACCTGATCCACTTTATCGTTAGTATTTTCTTCATTTTGGTGTTTTGTGGAAATAACATTGTGAACGTGAGTGAACGTCGGCCACTTTGTTCATGTTATTGTGTGCTTTCATGGTGAATATAATTTTTATACGTAATATGTATACATAGGTGTATGCGTGTATAATTATATATAATATATATATACGAATATATATATATATATATATAATTATATATATATAATAATATATATTATATACATGTATATATATAAATGTGTATATATATAATATATGTATTTGTATATGTATAATTATGTATGTGTGTGTATAGTGTTTCAACATCATTAAGCTGTTTCCCGTAAAAGGGGTCGGTCTAAGGAAAAGGCAACATACTTTTAACTGCTGAGTCGTAGATAAATTTTGTGCAAAAAGCTTTAAAAAAAAATTAGTTACTTTATACACCTACATAAATGACTTCCTGGAAGAGAACTCTTCCTCTCCTTGGACCTGCGACCCTTCCCTTCCATTACCTCTTCTACGCCATCTACCCAATTCTTTCAGTCTTCCCGTCCTCCTCCCTCTTAAGAAACTGACCAATCCTTTCCCTGACATTATCCTTTTTACCACTTCTATTCCCATATTTCTCATCCTTTCAGTTCTACTTCATTAACTGACATTTAACATTCACATGTCACTCCCCTAAAGTAGAGTTGGCTCAATAGTGCCTTCATTCATTCCTGTTTTGGCTTAAATAGACAGTTCAGATCTCTTCCAACTCTTTTGTGAACATCTGCTATTTTCCTTATTTCATCTGCTCTGCGACTCCCTCCTACTTTCATCCTACCATCACCGGTTGTATTTACTCTGAAATACCTGTAAGAATCAGCAGCTTCCTTCTAAGATTTCTAGACATAACAAGTGAAAAATGCACCGAATTTTCTTCGGCGCAATCGAGTTTTCTGTACAGCATGTAATGCTGTGAGAAGCTTTCGGGCTTTGGCCCATGAGCATTGCTGCGGCCCGAAACTCAGCCATGGTCCGGTGGTGGCCTCAGCCTGGTCGAGGTGGCCTATGTTGTTAGTACCTATAGCGGTGCCAGAAGTACGGTGCTGCTAAATTTAACCTTAAATAAAATAAAACCTACTGAGGCTAGAGGGCTGCAATTTGGTATGGTTGATGATTGGAGGGTGGATGATCAACATACCAATTGGTAGCCCTCAAGCCTCAGTAGTTTTTAAGACCTGAGGACGGAGAGAAAAAGTGCGGACGAACGGACGGACGAAGCCATCTCAATAGTTTTCTTTTACAGAAAACTAAACATCCGTAAATTCTGTTCAGTGGTCCAACGAGCAGTGTGTGTTGTCAGTCTCGAATTCCTGTGTGCATTAAAATAGTCATATACCCGTTAGTCGTACTTTGTTTTAAAATGAAGTCTTCTTGCAATCTTCTGTTCCATTGGCATACAGCTGGCCTGAAAATGCCGTACGAGGAAACTCAAAAAATCTTCACGCAGTTCTCCTCACTTCTGATAGAAGTTTTATATATATATATATATATGTATATATATATATATATATATATATATATATATATATATATATATATATATATATATATATTTATATATATCCACACATACGTATGCATGCATACATACGTACTTTACATATATAACTATATACACACATAACACGAACTTTGATGATAAAGGTAACACAAAACTTATATTAATATCTCGAATATATAATATATATATAATATATAAATATACATATATATAAATAAATATATGTATACTGTATATATATACACATACAGTACATACATACATACAGTACACACACACACACACACACGACACGAACACTGATCACGCGAAGTCAAAGCCTACATTAATATATCGAACGTTAAAGTAAACTCCGGATAGAGCTAGCGTAGACAAATTACCGCAAGTGCCTTTGAGAACAACAGTGGGACAACTCGGTGGACATTGTAACCCACTTGTCGCTGTTGCCTGTAGTTAATTACTGTCGTGACCAACCACTGTGAACACAACCACTACGAGTCAAAGCAAATTGTCTTTTCATGTTCTCTTTCGCGATGCTGTTGGCCTGGATAGTTTTATTTGTTAGGTGTTACTATATCTATCTATTATCTATCTATCTATATAAGCATACTTGTTGTGTGTGTGTGTATATATATGTATATATATATATATATATATATATATATATATAATATATATATATATATATATATATATATATATAGACACACTCGTGTATATGGAACATTCATCATTATACAAATTATTATAAATAATAAATAAACTTACCCTGATTATATACATTTCATATAGTCTTTTAGTATGTTTTATATTATATATATATATATATATATATATATATATATGTATATATATATATATATGTATGTAATGTATATATAATATATATATATATATATATATATATATATATATATATATATATATATATATACATATATACACACACACACGTATGTATGTAAATAGATTGACAGATGTATATGTGTTTATTCAGGTTCAGTCTATTTACTATACTATTTATAATTTGATTCCTTTGTTCTTGACTCTGTCTCATATAATGACGTGTGTTCTGTTGAAACTTGGCTGTGCAAATTCATGTCCCATGAGAATTTATATTCATATATAATACTAGTAATGAATATGCATCATTATTTCTGAAATCGTTAAGGGCCTTCATTTGCGTTCTTTTGTCTTTGTTTTATAGACCCTTCACGAGTGATTGTTTATGCATTTCAATTATTGTTGTTGAAAATGAAACGCTTGACTGTTCCGGTTGGTTTCACTAATTGATAAAGACACTGTATTCTGCGGCATTTGCAAGAGAACTTTAAGAAGGACAATAGGCACCAGTATGGGAGTAATTGGATTTCCCTGTTGATTGTAAGAATAATCCAGGTACAAAGTAAGAGGGATCAGAATCGAAACTTAACAACAATATCCTTAAGACCGGGGTTTAGTCCAAACCGCATAAAAGGATAAAAACTTGAAATTAAAGAGAAAGAATAAAGAACTCTACGAACTAAAAGGCTTTCATTTATATCTGTTGATTCAAATGTTAATTTGGTGTTGGCATGAATGAATTTTAATCAGGTACACCTGTACGCTTTTTACCTAGCCCGAATTTCAAAATGGGCCATATGGTTCTGTTCTATTGACTGAGGACTCCTCTTTATTGGAGGCTGGCTGTTCATTATTCCATGCGGGAGCTTTCATAATGATTGGCAGATTTGTACATCAGTTGGTATTGGTGCGTGTTTATTTTTCGTTCTGTTTGGATGATGGTGATGTTTTTTTCACTATTAAGAGCTGCTACAATGGTACTTTTGAATTGCTGTTGTTGCAGTCTTTGTGACTTTGATTGCCGTGTATGATTGAATGTATTGAATTGCTTTATTAAATCATGCTTCCCGTAGGCGGTTAATGCCGTCAGTGCGCCTTACGCGGTGCGTTATATGCAGTACTTAAGGTTCTTTGCAGCGTCCCTTCGGCCCTTAGCCGCAACCCCTTTGTAGCTTAGTGTACCGTTCACATACTCTTTCTTCCATCTTACTTTCCACCTTCTAACAATTGCTTCATAGTGCAACTGCGATGTTTTCCCCCTGTTAAACCTTTAAAACCTTTTTGTTCTCAATTTCCCTTTCAGGGCTGAATGACTTCATAGGTCCCAGCGCTTGGCCTTTGGCCTAAATCTTATATTCAGTTCAATTCAATTCAGTTAACTCATATTTGTGTCGTTTTATTTGCAGCTCACATCCGGTTGTGTATATAGGCATACTGTTCTTGAGCAGTTCTCTTTACGAATAATAAATGACATTTCTAGATCTGCAATTAAATGGAACAGAGTAAAAGCATCGGCAGTTTAGTAAATTGAAACCATATTAAAATAAAATGGGTAGTTTAACTGCGCTGAGGATGGACCAACCAAGGGAAATTAAGTCGGAAACTCGAGGGTAAAAGGGAGAGAGTTATAGGTAAAACTTATGGAGATGTCACCATTTTAATCCTATAAATTAAGAGGAAAAACAATTACCTCAGAATTGTGTTTGTGGAGCCAAGGGAGTTCACAGAAGAGGTCACAAGCTTAAAGCATCATAGCTGAATGCCTCCTTCCCTCTCCCTTCAACCCCCTCCCTTACTCCCTCCCTCCCATACACACACACACACACACACAAGGAGGCAGTTGGAACTTTGATCAAGAAGAAAGCATGTAGTCTTTTCGGGAATTAAAAATTCAGTTTCAAGTATTAATTCCCAAAAAAGAATTTCTGCTTGCAATTACTTTTTTGTATTTTTATTACAATGTGACTCTGCTTCATTATTAATTTTCGGTTAATAATTGAAACAATAATAAAGTAATTAAATGTCTTCATATCAGGTTTCAAAAGCATAGGGTTCTATTGACCCTTTTAACAGATGTTTTCTGAATTAGTCTTCACATTGAAACGCTGCTTGCAGAATGACGTAAAATGATTACAGATCATAATCCTGTACTGATCAGTTTCTTACCATGTATACAGACACTCACACACCCATATATATATATATATATATATATATATATATATATATATATATATATATATATATATAAATATATATATATATATATATATATATATATAATATATATATATATATATATATATATATATATATATATATAGATATATATATATATATATATAAATAATATATATATATATATATATATATATATATATATATATATATATATATATATAATATATTATAACATGTATATATAATTAGATCAATAAACAATACAATTATAATTAATACAATTGCAGGACTGAAGTTTCATAGTTTCTGGATGCTAATATAGTTTTCTCGATTTCTTTCCCATGATGAGCTTTCCTGTTTTGTCACTTCAGATTTCCAAACCTATTAATTTTTTTCCTTAAATTGCTTTCACGATACCCATTTTGTCAGTTAATTTTTCCGTTCGCTTGAAGTAGCTTGAATTGTGGCTTAAATTATTTCCTCCCATTTTCCTTTCCTTAACTTATGACTGCCCTCTTATAACTTGAAGAAAAACCTCTCTCTCTCTCCTCTCTCTCTCTCTCTCTCTCTCTCTCTCTCTCTCTCTCTCTCTCTCTCTCTAACCTGGTGATTTGGACAGATTAATCGTGTTTTTTCCTTTGTACTGAAAAGTTAAAGGATAATAACTTTGTATTTTTCAGATTTTTTCTCAAGATAGGTGATCAGACCTTTTAAAACTCCAGAAGAATATTCTTTCCCCGTATCTCTGACATAGTATTTGAGACCTGGAGAGGGGAAAATTTATGGCTTTTCGACAGAGGAGATCATGGGTAAAATGCATTTCTATCCAGTGGTTTCTTACCTGACCCAAGAATAGCCTCTTAGGTAGAAGATAAAGTGTGCACTTTTGCAGTGCGGTTTTCGGGGAGTATAATAATGTGAATGGGTGCGTGTGCACGTGATCATTTGCTTACTTTTTTGTTCATAGATTTATGTTGCACTAGATGGAATGTAAAGTAGGGATATGTATGCATACAGACTTTTCTGTTCATTGCCCCCCCTTTTTTTTTATTTGTCTTCTAGAATGGTATGTTGGGCCGACTTAATTTAAGGGCCGAGGATGCCTGGTAGTTTATCAGGATATTGCCTTATCTTTTGTATACCTTCATCTTTGAAGTTCATTTTTTAAAACAATCGCCTTAGTTCTTCCATCAACTGAAGTGGCCATCCTGAAGGACACTTGGGTTGCATGTTGTGCCGGCTCCGCCATGTTGACTGTTTTTTCCGGACATTTCATCATTTTCAAATGGTTTAAGATTGTCATCTTTATATTGTTATTGTTATCATTACTGTTAAGTCTGTTTTTAAGTATGACCAAACATTTTTTTTTATCCTTATAAAGTTGGGGATGCAATGCATTACTACCGTAATACTATTCTCCTTGCATGTTAATACTTTTTGTCTATTTATTAATATATTAATTTTTTTTTTTAATAAGTGGGACCTCTTCTTTCTGTATTTCTCTTTACTTCCTCTTATTTCTTCCTAATGAACACCATATTCTTTGGAAGCTTGAATTTCAAGCCAATGGCCCGTGTGGGCCTGTTCCATATGAATAGGTTTCATCTACTGAATAATAATAATTATAAATGGCTGGTGACGTTCCCAGTGCCATGTGATCCACTGCAAAATTGATGATGTAGTTACCTCCGTACGGTATGATATTATATGATGTTCAGAGATTTTGCTTTCTCAGATGAGGCACTTATCCGAGATCCTCATTCTAGGCTTCAAGAGACCATAACTAATTAAACGAAATGCCATTCATAAGGCAAGGGCGATGGTAATGTGTATTAGGAATGAGTACCCAGCTTCCCATTAAGACCCGTGGGTGCCATAAAGTTGGAGGTAGTTTTCAGTTTTTGTTGCAAGTGTAACAATTTTTTCCATGTATTGCGATCCAAACTTTGATGATTTTATTTCTGGTTTTTTGATCACCATGGAATCCAGGAAGTTAATGGAAGTGCCTTTGTTGTGTTTGTTGGCAATTTCAATGCTAACCATAAGAAACGGATGCATAGTGTTATTCCTGCTGATTGCCACTGCCGAAGAGTTTTTGGCTTTACTTCTGAATCTGGCTGTGATCAAATTGTAAGTGAGGCCACGCACAAATCTGATAATTGCTTCGATCTAGCATTCCTAGATTTCTGTGGTTGAAATTGAGCGAAGTGTTCCTGATGTGTCCTACTCTTGTAAAATACATATTAAATCTCAAGCAGAATGGGAAGGGATTCTGAGTGATGTTTTACTTCTTACTCCTGAATCGGCCACAATAATCCTGTTTGTTAATTTAAATGATAGTTTTATCAAAATAATCAATAGATGAAGCTTGTTTCAGGGACGATTGCAGATGTGCTTACTTGGAGAAACAGGAAGTTTATAATCTTTGGAAAAGGAATATTTCTCTCAAAACATGGAATCATTATATCCAATTAAGAACCGCGACTCAAAGAGGCTATGCTTCAACTGAAAATGAATACATTTTACAATAAAAGAAACCCTTTTTTGGTACAGCGTAAATGGCGGGCTACCCTTAAATCAGTGTAGACTCAACAGATCTTCCTTTGCTTAAACCGGATACATGTCATTTGTTGTCCTTAGGAAAAGGCAGCCTTTTGGCTATGTTTAACTGTAAGTACATCCTTCTTGCTAGCAAATCAATACCGTATATGACCCGTACAGGGGTAGTGCCGTCAGTGCACCTCATGCGTTAGTAAGGTTCTTTGCAGCGCTGCTGCAACCCCTTTCCTTCCTTTTACTGTACCTCCTTTCATATTCTCTTTCTTCATCTTAATTTCTTGCCATTCTTAACAATTTTTTCATGGGTGCTACAGGGTTTTCCTCCTGTTACACCTATCAAGCCTTTTACTGATAATTTCCATTTCAGCGTTGATTGACCTCTAAGGTCCCAGCGCTTGGCCTTTGGTCTAAATTCTGTATTCAACTCAATACCGTATATGCTATTCTAACTATCTTAAATTCCCAGGTATTTGAATAAGAAAAAACAACAGGAACAACATTAATAAGAAAATTATCAAGGTTATAACAACACCGAGTACACTAAAAACCCTTATACATGAAGTAACAATTACACATTCTATAACAGCTGTAACAATATCAATCGGTTCTGTTACGCACAGGATCACAACACTAATGCCGTCTCCCCAGACGCCACAGCGATTAGGATCTTGAGCCGTTCTCTAATTACGGGAGCGAACCCTAATCAAACACAATTAACTATACAATTGAAACTATAATCTCAGAAACTTTGGTTAATAGAGAGACGCAAACATTAAGAGACTACACGGTATCTGTGACCTTTAGTCAACTCCAAGTAATACATCCTAATTGCCGCCATGACTCTGGGACAGAATATGTTTGAACTTTAAGAACTGAAAAGAAGAGAGAGTTAAGCAAGTCACTGTAAGCTTTTGTTTTCATATAAGCAGTTATTCATAGTTACTAAGCCTTTTACAGAGGCTGGACTGCCAATGACAGATACACAGTCAGATTAGCAGATCTTTATACTCCATTTGTCAGAAGTCTGACATGATTTTTGTTATCCTGGTCCTTTTTTACCTTTGAATCTGCCAAAATATACATTTAAATATACATACACAATAATATATTATATATATATATATATATATATATATATATATATATATATATATATATGTATATATATATATATATATATATATATATATATATATATATATATGTATATATGTGTGTGTGTCTATCTATGTAATGTATTAAATGAAGAGACCAATATTGTGTAATGTATTTATTCAAATATATATATATATGTATATATATATTATATCGTTATATATATATATATATATATATATATATATGTATGTGTGTGTGTGTGTGTGTGTGTGTGTGTGTGTGTGTGTTTGTGTATATAATGTTGAAATTGGAAGACTCAAAATTTCATTACCTTCCTAATCAAGCTGCTAAAAACAATGATTACCGAATATGAAAAAGAATAATAAAACATAATTAGATGCAGATATATTATTAAGTGAACATTTGTATCCTTCACCAGCGATGGAAGCCATAAAAAAAGTAGACCATTTATGCAAGGTTCCCATTATTCATGCCATTACTCCGCTCGTGTGCAAAGGCAGGCGCTAATCGTAGCAAAATAACAAAATTTGAAATTCAAAACTTTTCGAGTAAGCCTGTCCAATTCTGCCATTATATTCCCAATTGTCCAATATCCAGATCTTCTGCCAATGAAGCCTTCGATAATTTTTCCGAAATGTGAATTATGGCAATTTTCAGATTTTTCTCTCTCTCTCTCTCTCTCTCTCTCTCTCTCTCTCTCTCTCTCTCTCTCTCTCTCTCTCAGTTCTTAGCCATTTTGATTAAGGAAAAGTTTTTAAGTAGGGCGTTAATTCAATAAGATATTCATCGACGGAATCAAATTTCTTGCAGAAATTGGGTAGTTATCAAACTGCATACACCCCAGTTCCACCTCCCCCTCCCCCTCCCCTCCCCTCTCACTCCCTCCTGGTAATAAAAATTATAAAACAAAAAACTTTACTGTACATCGGGGTTTAGCATCAAGTTTTGCAAAATTGTAAATATAAACTGTGAGCTCATATTCATTTAAAAATCCTTGTCGAGTTTATTTTTCAACTATAGTTATGTTCATCATATATATATATATATATATATATATATATATATATATATATATATATATATATACTCTTTATACTATGTTCTTATATACAGTATATACGGCTTGCATATATATACATATTCAAAATGCTATCCATCATGTATCAGGTTCCTTTAGCCTTTACTCGCAGGCAAATGAAACTTAATTCAGAGAACTCTAACTCTGCATTCACTTAAAACGTATCGGAGGGTATGAATATTCAGGTGGCGTTAGTCTCGTTCAAACTTTCAATAGCATTTCCCTGTGTTCGTTCTACGCTCTGAATAACTTTCAGATCGTATTTAATCGGAGTGCGTCTCGTGTCGCGGCGCGCGCGCGCAGTGCGCAGGAGCTGATAAAAAGTCATATAAAGAAGTGTATTTTTGAGGTTCTTTTATCTTTTACTTCTCCTTAACATGGGTCGTCTTTCTTCCCCTTTCATTAGTATACAAGAATTTTAAGGGTGATCCCCTTTGAATAATGAATGACGCTGGAGCTTAAGTTTCGTGAGCTCTTCTTATGCGACCATGGACAAGGACCGTGTAATCTTCCTACAAGATTTTGACAGAATTCAATGCTTAGCAAGTTTCAGCAATTCCAGAGAGTCTGGTGCGAAAGGCAAAGAGTCACAAGAGGACCCAAGAGCAGGCAGACATTTTACAAACAAAACACACAGTCAAATTTCTGTAGGTGTGATGACATTCTAGTCTTTGTAGCTGACAGAAGTAGTTGAAGGTTCTTAGGTGATGATTTCTTAAGAAAATCTCGTCAGTCTTCTGCCTTTCCCCAGGTTCATTTCTCAGTTACGATGCTTTACGGCGATGAGCAAGGTAAATTGGCCAGTTGTTTACCTAGACGTTATCCCAAAGAACGTTTAAGACCATTCTATTAGGCAATTTGATCATACTACAATCAAAGCAAGTCATCTTTCTGTAACTGAAATTTTTAAAACGGAAAGAAAACAAACTTTATACCATTGAAGAAGATCCTGTAGCTTTTTCGCTTGACTCTCTCTCATTGTTGCCCATTGCCACATATAAAGGATCACTAAGGTATGTTGCATTTTTCTGTAGCCCCTTTTCCTTTTTTTTTTTTTTTTTTTTTTTTTTTTTTTTAACCGAGTAAGCATTTTCGATGCTACACGTAGCCTGCTTCTTTTCTATTGATATAACATCCGTTTTTGTGCTTAAGCAGTCTTATCAGAGTTATCCTAACACTTAACAATTTATCATTAGTTTCTTTTAAGCATGTGACACCTTTGATCATTATAAAACCCAGTTGAAGTCTTGTATCTAAAAATGTTATTATTCCATAACATTAACATTTCAGCAATTGGAACTGGA
>NC_089745.1:13218417-13243417 GCF_040412425.1 Macrobrachium rosenbergii
ATATATATATCAAATATATATACGTTATCATTTTTATTGTGTATATTAGCTTATATGTATATTATATACAAAATATAGTCGAGGAACAGCATATATTAAATTCATTATTTAATTAGCTTTCGTCCTCCTAAACAATTTTCATGGTTCCAGTCTCTCATATTCTTCTTTACAGTTTTTTTTTTTTTTGTGGGTGATTTTTCGGACACTGCATCATTTTAGTTACAGTGGGTCACAATTTGATGCCAGAAATTCGAAATAATAACATAAGAGTAAGTATTTGCTACTGCATATTTGAACATTTTCTCTAACTGAACATTTCCCCTTTGGCTGAAAAAGTCGAAATTGAGCTTAACGGTGTTCAAATTGAACAAACTTATATCTTATGAACATTAATGAGCAAGCGTATAACAAGGTTAAAAAAGCCTGATGCGCACGTCTGTGTCAGTGGCCATGATTATTGCGCATTTGGTTTGCATAATTTAATCGTTAAATCTCTACATATATGGTTACACTCATGTATGCATACATACATACATACATACATACATACATGTGACTAACCGTCCGGAAAAGCCAGGATAGAAATGCACTGAGGGAAAACAGTCTCTCGAGAAATTCCCATTCCAATTTATTCTGATTGGAGAGATTTGCCCATATACCGGAAAAACTTCGCATTCATGTTGTATGGCAAGCTTGTTATATTTATAGAGAAAAATATAAATTGCTAAATAACAGTTAGTAGGGAAAAGTGGGATAGAATCTTTTGAATGGTTTCACCCCTGTTTGGGGTGAGGTTTGTCTAATGGAGACCCTCCCGTTTATATTGCACTTTGACGGAGTAATGATCGCTTGTACTTTCTCTTCGTCCAACCTCCCTCTCTCTCTCTCTCTCTCTCTCTCTCTCTCTCCTGCCTCAGCTGTGACCCATACAGACGACTAACGACCAGGTACCTAAGTCTGGTTAGTACTTTTGAGAGGCGAGCACGCTACCACCTGTTTTCGACACCGAAGAGAGAGAGAGAGAGAGAGAGAGAGAGAGAGCAAGAGAGAGAGAGAGAGAAGGAAGAATATAGGAATCGGAATGTAGCTGGATATCTAACTAATATTGAGAGAGAGAGAGAGAGAGAGAGAGAGAGAGAGAGAGAGAGAGAGGGAGAGGAGAGGGAGAGAGTCAAATTGCCGTTTGTAAACTAATAACTTAAGAAAGAAAAATAAAATCAGTGATGTATCAAGATATGCCACCATATAATCTCAAAGTAAAGCTCATATTTGTTCCTTTCAGGTAAGTGACTATTTCTACGGCCTAAAGAACATCACGTATACGTAAGTTTAATCTGCTTTCTTCTTATGGAATTTTTCCATTTGTATGGTGTGGAATCCATGATGAGATTTATTATTTCTTTATGATACAGTATGACGCAGTATTTTGTGCCACACTTCATTGGTCTTCTTTGAGGTTTAGTACGGCCACAATATGTATAAAGTATAAGGTTGTATAGTTTTTGGATACTTGTAATCTTATTCCATGGAGTACGGCCGATTAACCGGGAGGCGTTATATAAAGTCAAGTTTTGGTGTTGGGAATCATTTGCATAATTTGCTTGACATTACTTTATTATTTTTCGTAGTCATTCATAAAATAAACCTGGTGGGTACTTGGCAATCTTATCCAAGATATCGTATCGGTTTTGAACATTCGTTCTACAGTAATCACTTAAGTGTATTAATTTGACCAAAGGCTAGCCTCACCAGTCGTACTCAATTTTTTGCAGTTGCTTCGTGAGTCGGTGTAATTAATACATACTTTGCCCAAACATTTTTGTGTAGGAAAACTGAGACGTAGGCGTTGGCCTTTTGTTACACACAGGTGTGGGAGTGGCCTATATATTGATAACACTCCAAGGAAGGAGTGGTCTCATTGATTGCAAAGAGATTTAAGTGGCCCCATTGATAACGGTAAGAGGTAGGAGTGGGTGGCCCCGTTGATTACAGAGATGTGGGAGTTGCTCCACTGATAACACAGAGACGTAGGAATGGTCCTGTTGATTGCAAAGAGACTTGGGAGTGGCCTAGTTGATTACAGAGATGTGGGAGTTGTCCCATTGATAACACATTGATAGCACAGTGACATGGGAGTGGCCCCACTGATTACAAAGAGACATGGGAGTGACCCCATTGATGACACAGACGTGGGAATGAATTCATTGAGAAAACAGAGACATGGAAGTGACCCCATTGATAAAAAAGGGAAACATGGGAGTGAACCCATTGATGACACAGAGACGTAGGAGTGGCCCCATTGGGAGTACATACTGCAGACATGGGAGTAGAACCATTGACAACACAGAGACGTGGGAGGGTCCCATTGATAGCAAAGTTTTATCAGTTGGTTCTTGTTCGTCCGTTGTAGATTTGGCTGGCCTTATGCTAGCGCTGGCGCATGCTCCTGGAGCATCCCCTTATACTTGGTTCTTCTATCACCAACAGCGTCAGCTTCTTGACCTCGACAACAGACTCGTGTCTACTGCAAGCTTTTTAACCATTGGTTTTTCTGGATACAACCCTACCTTCATGCTAGTGGGTTGGTTCCTTAAGATTATTTTCAGTGGAAAGAATGCTGTTTCTTTATGCATACTTCATATTATTGCCAAATTTCTGTAGAAAGGTTTCCAGAATATCGGACAGACGAGCGGAGAGAAGAGGAGAACTCTGTATTCCTCAAAGCCCTTGATTTTTCACCCATGACGTGAGAAGTAAAAGAAAGAAAGATCCACCGTCTTCTACAGAGTAGTTTTCCGGTCGCGAGTAAATCCCGTAGGATGAGAATATTGCCCAAAACGGAATCGGATGAAGTAAAATGGTTTTGTGCAGCGCGATGGAAACGTCGTTACATCCGTGAGGAAAGACGCTCCTTGCATGGCAGTATTTTTTTTTTTTTTTTTTTTTGCAGGGGATGGTATGATTTGTGTATTTACTTCCATTTTGGATGAGCGGGCCCGAGAGAGTGTGTGGGAAGGGGGGGTCCGATTTCGATATTTTCTGTACTCGGGAAGAAATTATATATGGGTTTGTTGATTATTAAATGAGAGTTGAGCACCTGTAATGAAATAATTGACAAGTGATTCTTCGTTAAACAGTAAAGAAAAATACGTCCTTTTGTGTATGTAAGTTGACTGAGTCATAATCCGTGTTATGTGAGTACGTTTCTCGCAGAATTGGAGAACACACATTTTCTTATAAATGACAAATAATTCTTCGGCAGACAGTAATGAAACATACGCCCCTTTTTGTACATAGATTGGCTTCGTCAAAATCCGTCATTTGATAATACATTTCCCCGTAGAAGTGAAAACAATTTCTTTCTTGTTAGTATATTTAGGCGTAGGTATGAATGCATATTAAATACCTGTAAGGCATTAATTCCATAATTTTGTAATTGGTAATGTAATTAGACGTTGTACGTAGACTTAGGTATCATGTTGAGTATGTATACGTAAATATGAATATCGAGTAGGCAGCATATTGAATATAGTATGTAGACGTAGGTATGCATATTGTATATTTAATGTAAGAAGGCATTACAGCATGGGCTGATGAATGTATATTCGCTTTGAAGTGCATGTTGGCATATGTATACAAGTTAATCATCTGTAATCATACGAATACTTTGCTATCTGAATTCATAATTATGCATTTTTTCAGGAGACTAAAGTTCCTGTATTAGCATTTCTGAAGTAGTTTAATCAGGCAAATAGGATGGGTTTGTCAAGAGCAAGGGGACGAATGAAATGTTTGACCTAAGGATAATGTAGTCAGTCATCGGTTAATGTTGGGTCTTGAAATGAGCATTTGAATCTTTTTATTTTCATGGTGAATTTTAAAGATAATTAGGTTCTGTACAGAAACTTTAATGCCTTTCTTTTGTTTTGCAGAGAGAGAGAGGAGGAATTTCATCTGCATTTTGGTATTGGCGTAAAGTTTACATTCACAAATCACATATTCTGTACTTTTGGACTGCCTTTTTAATTTTGTCAGCAATTGCAGTATCAAATGATGTTGGAAGATATTATGAAATATCATCTCCTTTTCTCTCGCTTCTGTCTTTTTTAAATGGTATGTCAGTCCATCAGTCTTACTAAGAACGTTGTTAATTTTTCCATAAAGAAATATTGTTAATTGTTGTTTTTCGGTTCATATTGTTCCTGACCTCTTTCGAAATAGTTATTCACTGAATAATGTATATTTACAGAATGAAATTCAATGAACCCTGACGAGTGTTGTTCAAGTTATTTTGAAATCGTTAATAGTAACAATTTGTGTATTGCTTGGCTTCAAATGTACATTAATTAAGATATCAGTCGTCACTCTCTTCTCTTGCATAATAAATGTACCATCTTTGTCGCGTCTTCTTGTTTATTCAATTTCTTATTCATCAAGTTGAAATTCTAATAGACGTATATATTAATTCATTTTAATTTTGATATGAGTTTCAAATCGCTTTCATTTCATTGTTACTCCTGATTTTATAAATTTTTTCATAAATATTCATTTATATATCCTAGTAATCACTTTTCCCTCTTAGTCACAATACTAGATAACCCCAAATCAGTCAATCAGTTACTCTCGGTTTTTCTTTATTTTTTTCATCGTCTTTTTGGTCTCTCCTCTTGCCAGTTCCTGTTTTGTCCTATTCTTTTTCCGTTCCTCTTCTTGCTCTCTTCTTTCTTTTCTCCTTTCCATTTCTTACCTTGCCTTCTTGTTTCTCTTATATCATCGTATTCATCTTTTTATCTTATTCTCTCTTCAGTGTCATGCCATTTTTTGTTTTCTCCTTCGTCCCATTCTTTGCCATGTCTTCTGCTTCTTCTTCTTCTTCTCTTCACCTTCTTCCTGTTCTTATTTTCTGCTCTGTGCCTGTCTTGCCCTCACGTATTTTCTGTACCTTTATTTCCTTCCCTTCTTCACCCTCTTCTTCTCTCCCTGATGCCATTCTTTGCTGCGTCCTTTTGTTCTCCCATTCACTATCCCCGCTGTTCTTCTTCTTCCTCCCCTCCCTCTCCTCGACGAGAGAGAGAGAGAGAGAGAGAGAGAGAGAGAGAGGTGTGTTCAGCAAAGGGACGTCCAATTGAGAGTCTGTGAGTTATGACCGTCCTCTAGTGCAGCAGCTGACATTTGCATACCTGCTTCAGCCGGAAGGATTTTGAACCGACTGATGACAACAAGAGCCTCGGGGTTCCTTTGTACAGAGGCTCTTACGCCCGGGAAGCTTTCCAGAGCCTTATGTATGTATACATGTACGCGTACTCGCTGGTTGACACACGGGACATAGTCTTGCGTTAGCGCCTTCCTCTTCCTCTCTCTCTCTCTCTCTCTCTCTCTCTCTCTCTCTCTCTCTCACTGTGTGTTTGCGGAGTCTGTGGCTACCCGCATCTATCGGGAAAGGCGTGTTTAGATGTACAGTTACATGCTTGTTTGTTTTCGTTTTTCGATTTATCTCTCTCTCTCTCTCTCTCTCTCTCTCTCTCTCTCTCTCTCTCTCTCTCTCCTTGTATATGTACATATGTATATATGGGTGTGTGTTTTACATTATGTGTATATTTATATGTGTGTGTATATGTGTATATATATGTATGTATATATACTGTATATATGTGTGTATGTGTCTGTATAAATAGTTTTTTTTTTGTGGATGAATAATATATAAAAAAAAATTGAAAGCCTCAATGTGTATCAGTGTATCGTTTAATAAAAATAGTCTCTGTTGAATAATCGTTTGTTAGGTATTTATAAACTCTAACTAACCGTTCTAATATAGTTCTTTTCTAAACGGATAAGCACAGTGATTCAAAAGAGCTCTTAGTACTATGTATAAAAATCACTCTGTTTACAGTGGCTTGGATGCTTTCCTTCCCACCACTTTGCGAACAGGAAACCCCAGTTGGGTGATATTACCCCCCTAAAATACGTAAGCAGAACAACCTGCGGGTATCAAGATCCGTTGAACCGTTCTTGAGGTATATTTCCAATTCATACTGATGAAATAATAACCTCATCGAAAGCGTTCGATCAGCTTTTACATTTGTCAACAATTGCTTTTATACATCACATCCGATTAGTACACCTGATTCGTTGCGGCGCCAGTTTACCTAAACAAATCAAGCAGTCCACTAATCCTTATATCCATACAATATTAAAAGATTCATAGCATTTACGACTGAATTATGAAAAGATTAGTGTAAAGCGTTCATTGTACAGTTCATGTGCGTAATGATTTTCAAATGCTTTTACCTGAACAAAAGATGATTTTGTACGTGTTATTGCTGCGGTGTCGTATTCCCCTTTCCTAACAAAGCATTATGTGGCCGCAGTCATTCCTATTAGCAGCAGAAATTTAATCATATTAATAAACATGCGGCAATGAACGGAAATCCAGGAAGGAAATGACCTTTGAACTGTCTTGACGATAGTGAGAGTTGGGCTCCATTCAGACGGACCCAAACTGGAGCGTTCAGCTGATGTTTTCAGTGGTTGCTGGACATCCTAAGAAATGGGTGGCTTTCCTTTATATATATATATATATATATATATATATATATATATATATATATATATATATATATATATATATATATATGTGTGTGTGTGTGTGTGTGTGTGTGTGTTTATGTTTGTGTTTATATATATATATATACATATTTTCTCTCTCTCTCTCTCTCTCTCTCTCTCTCTCTCTCTCTCTCTCTCTGTCTGTGTGTGAAAGACTGAAACTTGCATGTGAGTGCACTTTATTTTTGTGTGTGTACATTCAGCCATGATTTTAATAAATTGGGTAATGGTAAAGAGATTGATAATTTTTTCCTCACTCAGTAGATCAGCATTGCCATTAATTCTCTCTCTCTCTCTCTCTCTCTCTCTCTCTCTCTCTCTCTCTCTCTCTCTCTCTCTCTCTCTCTCTCTCTCTCTCTCTCTCTCTCTCTCTCTAAAATAAATATAAATAATGCATGTATGCACAGCAGTGTTGTTTGTGACCCGTAAATCTCTTGGGTTGAAATATATTCCTCTCGAGGCATTATTGTTGTTTAAGCATAGTATGCCATATTTTACTCTCTTTATTACACTTGCTCACCTGAGAGCATCGACGAATAATGCGTGTGCGTGTGTGTGTGTGTGTGTGTGTGTGTATGTATATATATATATATATATATATATATATATATATATATATATATATATATATATATGTTGCATGTACAATCATCACGTTTTTAATTTTTCTTGATTGAAAATCAAACATACACCATACCATCATAATACTAGCACCGATTACAGTAAAAATTAAACATGACCGATTGCGGTAAGCTAAAGTTACTATATATATATATATATATATATATATATATATATATATATATATATATATATATATATAAATAACTTTAGCTTTACCGTTATCAATCATGTTTAACTTTTTCTGTAACCTTTACTAGTATTATGGTGGTAGGGCAGTGAGGTGTTTTGTGAAATAAAGTGTTTAGCAAATATCTTTTTGAAAAGTTTGAAAAGCGTGTTTTATTTCTGTACATATATATATATATATATATATATATATATATATATATATATATATATATATATATATATATATATATGTATTGTACATAATGTCATCTTTGTATTTCCCTTCATCGTTTTCTACGTCCGTTCCTTTATTGTTTCTTTGAAGTGTTTAGTTGTCATCTTTATATGTTTAGCCTTATGCTAATTCATTTATTCCTTCAGCCAGGTCTTGAATTTCACAGAAGTTGACAAATTCTTGTTTATATATAAATTATATATACATATATATATATATATATATATATATATATATATATATATATATATATATATATATATATATATAATTCTGTTAAATTCAGTGGCACGGCATATAAAACACAAACATTTTGTTCTATATAAACCATTTCGTGTTACCTTACAATGCTTCATTATTTTGCCTGAGATACTGCATCGTCATGTCGGTTTGCTGTCATACCCAGACTCTCAGACTTCCTTCTGGAATCAGATAGTTTTCCCCAGACAGAATCTCACAATATATGAACGGAAATTGATCAGATACACGCTTATGTATATGTCAGTATCGTATAGCAGTGTTACAACTTGAATCCTTTATATGTTTGGAGTTTAACTATATATTAGGGAAGAAAATACTAACCCGGAAATTATGTTCCGAAAATGTGTTTAAAAAGAAACATGGTAAACAAGGTTTTTTTTTTTTTTTTTTTTTTTTTGCTGGAACGGAACTCATGTTTTTTTCATGATGTTTACGAATGTGTTGGTGGGCTATTGGGTTGTAGTTGTCACTTTAGTATCATACTTTAGGTTTGGAACTTCCTTACTCCTCTTATGGTCCTATTGTGTATCGAATTCCATTCTTCTCTTAGAAATAGTGGAAGTTTTTGTCAATGCCATTTTGGATAAGAATTGAAATACAAATAATATGATGATTAATGATGCAATTTAACCATGAATTATGGTCTATCGTATCAAAGATATTTCGATCAAACTAATTTTTTTTTTTTACCCTCATCCCTCGGAGAATTTTCAGCCCTGTTGTGCATTGACGTTGCGATGAGCTGAAACAAATTACTATAAATCCAGTGTATCACCAACTGTAATTGCCTGGCTAATCCCTCACATAGTCATCATAAACAGAATCATCATCAGCTTGGGCCTAAATCTGAAGCTGGTGTAATTGACACAATCCCCGAACATGGTTTGCACACCACAGGATGGTATTTCGATTTGCCCGCATTTACTCTAGAATACGTTTCTGATTAAGGATAGTAGAACTGCCCAAGATCCACTGGAATATCGGGTTTCTTGTAGACTTTGCTTATTGTCAGTCTTTGGCATTGAATTAGACCATTTCAGGTGTTTACGTTGCCATCAAAAGGCTAAAGATTATTCAGGAGCTTAGACGTAAGTTTCTGGGACTGTATTCAGCATGTTAAAAAGATTTTCAGGTTCCAGGAAATTCGTGCAGTGTTTATTTTTCGTCTAATACTGTTTTCGTTAAATCTCACCAGCGAGTTGCTTGTATATATAGGTAGGTTTAACAGACAAATCCATTATCAGTTTCAGTTATTTTACAGGTGTTCATCTTTCGAAACGTGTGTAGTACGTTATCATATGTATTTTTGTTCAGTTAGGCATTAATTTTGTTTTCATCTCTTTAAAGTAATGCATTGTAATCAGATTTATTTATATCGATAGTATTCCCCCACCCCCCCACACCCACTTAAAAAAGAAAAATGCAACATTTCTGTTTGGTCCTTTACTTGGTGAAAATTTCTGATACAGATACATTTTGTTTGTGAATGTTATTGGGATATCTTTCTGGAACTGATTACGATACTAAAATGAAAAACGTGCTCCGGAAGATATGAAGAAGCCTAAGCCTGCCTCTCTCTCTCTCTCTCTCTCTCTCTCTCTCTCTCTCTCTCTCTCTCTCTCTCTCTCTCTCTCTTAATGAACCTGCTAAACGTTACTGGATTCGTGATACAAAAAAGTGCAAAGTCCAACATATGGAGATCAGTATCAGGAATGGGAACCCAGCAAAAAAAAAAAAAAAAAAAAACGCGATATGAATAGATCCTCTAATTCAAATACTGGAAATAGGCATGTAAAATTAATATGAAATGCCATCTGCTTTAAAAGCGATACACATCACCTAAACCTCTCCCGTTAATGTTATTGTTGGTCAGAATACGTAGATATTCGTTTAGATTAATATTTTGCGCATAGGAATAAAAAAAAAGAAGAGGTATTATCATTCATGTTACTGGCTGCCTCTTTTGTTTTAGGTTTAGTGAGACATCTTGCCGACAGATGGCGTGCGCATGCATTTTGATAGCAGACGACAATGTGTTCTCCACGTAGGGCGTTTGTGCCGTCAGTGCACCGTACTCGGTGCAGTGTAGGCATTACTTAAGGTTCTTTGCAGCGTCCCTTCGGCCCCTAGCTGCAACCCTTTCGTTCCTTTTACTATACCTCCGTTCATATTCTTTCTTTCATCTTACTTTCCACCCTTTCTTTATAATTGTTTCAACATAATATTCAACGCTGAATGACCTCATATGTCCCAGTGCTTGGCCAGTGGCCTAAATTTTATATTTAGTTCAGTGCAGACAGTGTGTTCTGTGTAAAAACGTAAACAGTGTCAACGATAACATTGTAAATAGATATCCTACGACACAGGAATCCCAGAAATATGAAATGTCCTAAGTACAATGTGCTTGCCCTCAAGTAAGTTCCTTTGTGTATAATATATAATTAAGGATTTTTACATGATTTCTTTCATGAAAATCGCATTGACTTATCAACGTGTAAATTTCAAGTCAGTTGCTCTCCTCATGAATTTTCAAGAAGCTCATAAGGTGGATTTGCTTGCAGTAGCATGCAATATCGATTACAGTTATCGCGATTGTTCACGTCATGATAAATAACGATAATTAGAGTAATGTTCCACATGCAACACCACTTCTATGATCTCTTAATCTTTCTTAAGTATAAGAGGCAAGGCTGACTTGTTATTGTGTTGAAAATATAACTTGCATCAGTGTTTGGAACAAATAACATTAGGTAATACCTTGGTCGTTAATTCATTCAGTGGCTCTTTAGTAGATCTGTAAAAGCAAAGAGGATCATGCTAATATCAATTACTGACACCTGTAAGGTCAATGTTTAGTAAATAGTTCTTTTGGGTTTGTTCTAAAATGTATTGCAAAATAACCATTTCAGTCGTTCAGATTCGTTCCTTTACTTCACCTGGTAACTCATGTCAGGCCACCTCTTCCCACATCTGTGCTGTGGAAATAGTCGTCTACTTGTATTTTCCAGCGACTGTTTCTTTCCTTATGTTATCAAACTCTGGACTTTCCTTTTTTTTTTTTTTTTTGCTGACTTTTATAACCATTCTTCTGTCAAGAGGCAGGTCTATTGCTTTCCTCTTGGTAAGTTTCCACACTTCCTTCATTATCGTTTTTCGTGTTTTCTTCAGGCCGTTCCAGTGGCCTCCACGGTCGAAAAACAAACAAACAAATAAATTCGGTAACTTGGTCACGCTTTTGGTCCCGATACAAGTTTTGTTTACACTTAAGTTCAGCTGCGGGTTACGTCTTTGGGACGAGGGTTTCTAGTTGGTCTTCATTTGCTCCTAGTAACAATCAGCATCCTTTAATACCCCGTTATCTATTGTGTGCAAGAAGGGTTGCCATTTAGTAAAGTTTTTTTTTTTTTTGCGGCTGCATAAAGTTATATAAAGAGAAATGACGACCGCTTTGTCAGGTTGTTTTGCAAAACGCGGGCAACATTGCACGAGGCACCTTTGTTAGCTCATGTTAAAAGTTATCGGTGTTCAGTAATTGAGGATTCCATGCCATAAAGGCAAGCGTATGGTCATGCCTCTTTGGTTTTCTGTCCTAACGACCAACGTGAATATAGTTGTTTAGTTTTCTGTAAAATAAAACTATTGAGAAAGCTATTCGTCTGTCCGTCCGCCCTCAGATCTTAAAAACTGCTGAGGCTAGAGGGTTGCAAATTGGTATGTTGATCATCCACCCTCCAATCATCAAACAATACCATATTGCAGCGCTCTAGCCTCAGTAGTTTTTTTTTATTGAAGGTTAAAGTTAGTTATGATCGTGCGTTTGGCACCGCTATAGGTGCCAACAACACAGGCCACCACCGGGCCGTGGCTGAAAGTTTCATGGGCTGCGGCTGAGAGTTTCATGGGCCGTGGCCGAGAGTTTCATGGGCTGCGGCTGAGAGTTTCATGGGCCGTGGCTGAGAGTTTCATGGGCCGTGGCTGAGAGTTTCATACAGAATTATACGCTGTACAGACAATTCGATCGCACCGAAGAAACTAAGCGTATTTTTTACTTTTTTTTTTTCTTTGCCCCTTGTTTGCCCATAATCACCAATGAGCATCTTCAAACTTAGTCCATTTCGTTGCCACGATTGCTAGGGCATGAATTCTTGTGAAATAAATAGGATTTTTTAAATTTATGTTTTATCAGAATACTGTTTGTTTTGGGAAAACAAACAGTATCTTTCGGAGTGTTTATTACAGTTAACGAAACATCGACAAGGATTTCTTGTTGTCTCTGAATGAGGGTTTACTAGGACCTATGAGTAATTTTATTTCCACTAACAAGCATCGTTACTAAGACCATATTATTCGTTCTTCAGTGGCGGAAAAAAAAAAATATCATTCTGAGGCCTTTTTCATATGAAATAACAAACAGCATTAATTCAATACATTTGGTACAGGATACGGTGAGGTAAATTGGTTTACTTGGCATAAGATATCACTTACAAATTACGCGTGCTTAAATACTCCCGTTTCTCAGAACCATATAAACAAGTATAAAAAACCGTAATAGTAAAATAACTAACTTGACAAAAAAAAAAATTCTGATAAAAGGCCAAGAATGATATTTCATGAAAGAGACCGTCATCTACAAACTTGAATATACCGCTTGATTGGTAATCATCCTCTTTGAGAACTCTGGGAAGAGGTTAATGACCCTCGTCATCATGGCACTCTGAAGAGAAGAACTCACTTTCAAATCCCCAAAAGACTTTGATACTCTCCCATCCAGTCCTATACAATTTGGGTACCAAGCCACTCCAAATTCGTATGTCACGAACAGACTTGAAGAATTATTTTTTCATGCAAAAATATTGAATGAGATATGTAATTGAGGCCAAAAGCCAAGCGCTGGGACCTATGAGGTCATTCAGCTTCGAAAGGGAAATTGAGAGAAAAATGGTTCCACAGGTGTAACAGGAGGAAAACCTCGCAGTTGCACTATGAAATAATTGTTAGGAGAGGGTAGGAAGTAAGTTGGAAGGAAGCGAATATGAAGGGAGGTACATTAAAGGAATGAAAGGACACTGCAAAGAATCTTAAGTAATACCCACGGGGCACTGCGTGAGGTGCACTGACGGCGCTATCGCCTAACGGGGTTGGTTGGGGGGGGGGGGCGGGTTAGCGCAAAGATAAAATATTTTTTCGTTTTATTATAATTATGTTCTGAGTATAATTATATACCGTTTTCACTCTGCATCAAACTTAAACATGCTCATAATTTCAGAGTAAGGATTAAATGGAACATGCTTTCACCAGAGGGAAAAAATTTTAATAAAACGGTTTTTGCTCATAATACAAGGGCAAGATTCCTCCTAAATGGCCAGTGATTTCATTGTCATCCGTAACGCAAAAATTTTAATGAGCTGCATTTTTATTTTCTCATGAAGAAAGAAATGTTGTTGCAGGTTTTAATATTTGTGATTTGTATGGCCTTTCGGAACAAAGAGAGAAAGATTGAATGCTGAAAAAGACGAATAGAAGCTGCTGCATTTTTAAAGAGAATTTGCAAATTCTGTACAAATAAAAAAGATAAAAATAGCGTGGGAACGTATTGATGTTTTAGGTTCTTCAACAGTAATTTACATTTATGGCAAGCACATGAACAATGAATTATTTTGTAATATTACAGTTTGTTAGCTTATTTTCCTTTATGCAAATTATTTACCAGGACGATATTTTAAAACTTCGAAAATGTACCGGAGAAATTAGTGCATTAAAAACAGTAAAACTGACAGTAAAAAAAGCGTAGTATTTGTTTATTATTACATTGTAACAAACCTAATCTTACTAAGCAGGCTGCCCTAGAAAAGAATGCTCATTTAGCCAAAAAGAAAAAGCTATATAAATAGAATTAGATTAACAGAAAATAGGTCAAGATACATCGAACTTAAACATACAACAAACACTATCAATCGTTTAAATCAGAATAACTGAGGCGTTTCGATTCTATAAACATTCTGTACTTGTGTCTGTGACACCATATAATTGTCACTGGACATTTATAGTTGAACCCTTGGACGTTTGCCAATAAACAACTTTTGCAATCATCTCTCTTATGTAGAACTTTTATCCCACCGCTGTCAAGACTTTGGAGTGTCCATGATTAGTTCGTGGTCCCTTTCATATCTTGATCCAGTGGGAGTCTTTTTGCTGTGTGTATTTTACCATATAATGTATGTTTATATAAACACACACACACACATATATATATATAATATATATATATTATACTATTTTTATATATTTATGTTATATATGTATTTACTTATTTATTATATATATATATATATATATATATATATATATATATATATATATATATATATATATATATATATATATATATATATATATATATATATATATATACAAACATACATACATAAATACAACATACACATATATATATATATTTTCTGTTACATGTGCGTTTTTCACGCATGTTCGCACCTCAAGAACAGTGAGAGAGAGAGAGAGAGAGAGAGAGAGAGAGAGAGAGCTAACTTTTACCGCCACCGTTGAGCAGAAGTTTAAAGTGCAACTGTGCAAAGTCACCACAGACGTTTCAAGTATTTATGAACGACTTATTTGCCAGAGGAAGGGCAAATGCAAGAAAGCTGTGTGCGTTTTAAGCTGGCCTTCATGCATACGCGTCCTTGCACGGCTGCGCTTGCACGCAAGCACGTGCACATGCGGAATCTGAAAGCAATCAGTTTTGCTTTCGGGTGTTGTGGGAAGAATCCGTAGGAAGGTTCTGAAAGGTGAACTTTAATCCGATAACAAGGTGTTGAAATAAAGATTATGCTGGCCATGAAAGAGAGAGGGAGAGAGAGTGAGGTGAGGGGGGGGGGAGAGGGATTAACTCCTTAACTAAAGGAGTGATGATGATATGTTCCTCAACTACAATTTTCAAGTAATGTGGAATGTTATGTTGTTTCATGAAAGTAAGCGTTGTTTGGAAAAGAAATGTTATTTTTCCCACTTTTAAAACTGCAAGGCAAATTTTTTGTCTTTTTCGTTATCCCGTTAATTGTGTCACTGTACGGTAAATACCGAAAAATTGTTTTATGATCTTTATTTGTATTGATATTTAAGAAGTTCAGGTGACGTCCGGTCCGCTGAAAAAATTAAGGAATAGAGAGCTAAGTGTACGGGTTGGTTCGTGACCCTGTGCTGGTATAAGGCCAGCGTAATCTATAACAAGAAAAAGGAAGTAAGGGATCTGAAGTAATGGTGATTTTGCTGCAGTGAGTTTATGCATAAGTTCGTGTCGAGCCTAATCAGAGATAGAAGAAAAGGGTTGGAGGCTTCGCTTACGCCCTACGCTTGTAAGCTGACAGTCGCTGGTGAAACTTGCAACAAGCAATGAGTCACATTGAGGCCGAAATCCATCAGAAAAGGAGTTTCACTTGAACATACTTCCGTAAACACAATAACCGTAAAATGTCGAAAACCTCCAGTACTATTAATTTAATAGCTTCAGTGTAGTCCTAACCATATATGAAGTAAAACAAGTAAAAAATGCCCCTAAGTTTCTTCGGCGCAATCGAGTTTTCTGTACAGCCTATACAGCGTATAATCAAGGCCACCGAAAATAGATCTATCTTTGGGTGGTCTCGGTATAATGCTGTATGAGCCGCGGCCCATGAAACTCTCAGCCGGTCGTAGTGGCCTGTGTTGTTGCGTTGCCAGAAGCAAGATTATGGCTAACTTTAACCTTAATTAAAATAAAAACTACTGACGCTAGAGGGCTGCAATTTGGTATGTTTGATGATTTGAGAGTGGATAATCAACATCCCAATTTGCAACCCTCTAGCCTCAGTAGTTTTAAAAATCTGAGGGCGGACAGAAAAAGTGCGGACAGAATAAAGTGCGGACGGACATACAAAGCCGTCGCAATAGTTTTCTTTTACAGAAAGCTACAATACCAATAATTTGAAACCGAAGATCAAAATGAGCGATCGGCAGCCAACTCTGCATTCTCGGCTGAGTGGTCGTTTTGCCTTGGGCCACAACTAACAATGATTTATGAATACTATAGAGCTGGCAGTGAGAGGGACTGGAATATCCAAGGCGGTAGAGGGGAGAGAGAGACAGAGTAGATGAAAATTTGCAGCTAATAGTATAGAGTGCCTTTTGTATTTTCTGGTAATCTGTAAATTTGCCCTCAAATATATTCATAGTATCTGTAACTAAATAATTATAGCTGTTAGTGACGAAGGAAAAGAACAATTTAATGTGTATGCAGTGGCTAGTAATAGTGATTTGCTTTTATGATTAGAGAGTAATTTACATTTTCTTTAGAAAATGCAAATGACCATTATAACATGAAAATGAGTTAAAATTTGTTATATGAAGATTTCACAATCCTTATTTTACCAGGAAATTCTTTCATAAAATTCTTTGGCAACCTCTGTTTCTTAATGACATAAGTAAATGCAAATGATCTCAAGTTGGAGATATTTCCATGAACTTCCTCCTAGTGTTGTTATTATTATTACTCATAATAAGCAAACTTTCATATGGAATTAGCTTAAATTTGCAATAAACATCGACAGTAAGTTTCCACGAAACAGAAGGGCATATATGAAAAAAGAAAATCCATAATGTATACTATAATAGAAGGCATTCAATGCGTACATACCTCTGCTAAACAAATTGAATGAAAAAGACTTAATTGGTCCCAAACCAGTCCGGATCATTCTCAAAATCTACCATATTCCTCATTGGTCCTTTGCCCATACTTCCACCAAATCTAATTGAAACTAATAATATTTTAGCTATATTTTGGACTAAAGATAACAGAACATCTCGAGAACGGTTGAACGGATTTTAACGCACTGTCAAGAAAGCATTCACTTGTCTGCTCCTCCTTGGGGGCTCTGAGATGATTTGGCCTGGTTTCTGCTAAGACCAAATCTCCAAATCTTCATCGATACCCGCCATGTTGTCAAAGGGGTCATCCGCTGGTATAGTGGTTAGTGTCGTGGAAAGCCACTCAGATGTCGCGGGTTTGCGTCTGCCCCGGAGCGATGAAAAATCACTGGCTCTGTATCATGATCAGTTACTGCTGCGGTGTGGGGTCTGCTGCGGTGGGAGGTTGAAACCAACATTCTTTGGAAGCTTGAATTTCAAGTCAGTGGCCCCTGTGTGCTTGTTCCATGTGAATAGGTTTCATCTACTGAAATAATAATAATAAGAATAATGTTGTCACCAAGAAAAAAAAGAGCAAGCATCATAATTTCCATGGCGGAGATTAGAGCAAATGATTGAAGATCATTATGTTTCTCCAGAGGCTCGTTCTGTCAGAGGACAACAATTCCACGCTCCAGTTCTAACGCATTTCATGTCACCTACTTTGTTCATAGCCTGGTTATTCCCATAGGGGATTCTTTCCTCGACAAGTATTGCATGGATTCCTTGTTTTATGAATTTTTGGTAGAATGGGTCTTGTTCACCACTTCCTTTTATATATATATATATATATATATATATATATATATATATATATATATATATATATATATATATATATATATATGTATGTATGTATGTATATGTATATACAGTATGTATATATGTATATATATATATATATATATATATATGTGGGTGTGTGTGTGTACTCATACATACATACATAAATACATACACATTCAAACATATTCATGTTTCATTAGTATTAGTCTCATAAGTGCTCATAAATCTAAACGCAGATTGTAAGTTTTAAATCCTGTAACGTAAAAGCCCATGGACGTCTCATTTGATGCCATTCATTAAGTGTGCACAATTTCTCTCTCTCTCTCTCTCTCTCTCTCTCTCTCTCTCTCTCTCTCTCTCTCTCTCTCTCCTCTACGTGTGTGCGTGTGTGTGTGTTTGCATAAGAAGCAGCACGTCAGCTTTAAGTTTTAATAATTGTAAATCTGCTTTAAACAAGGTGAGGAGTAAAAACGTCCCTTGATCGATTACTGTGGCCATAAAGAGCGAAATTTGCAAAGGTGAGTTTCTTTGCGTTACGCATTTATATGTTTTGTATGGCGTTATCATCTTTAAGCTGGAGAGAGTATGTTTGAAATCCCAGTCTAAAGCTCTAAAGTCAGTCTAGTTTCTCTCTCTCTCTCTCTCTCTCTCTCTCTCTCTCTCTCTCTCTCTCTCTCTCTCTCTCTCTCTGAAAGCAATACCGTAATCAGACCCTTTAAATAACGGAAATTCTTACTTTCAGTCTTGGTAATAAATGGAGTGATATTGAATACATGACGAAAAGCAAAATAATTTGCCATCTGTAGAAAGCAGTTAAAATTAGAAGTTATTACAAAATGTGGGATAATACGAAAAAGTCGCCATATATAATCATAGAAAATTGTTACACGAATTCGTAAAAAAAAGTGTATTTACGGATAACAAGTATAGACAACAAAAATTAAATAGTTTTTTTATATATATATACCAGATTACGCGCTTTCCAATAACCTCGTTATGTCGATGAAGAGAAAAGATTGAATACCTTTTTTCCTCTGTCGAAAATTAATAAATGATCTCATAACTGCGTCCTTGATTTGCTGATGTGTATTGAAAATTGACTGAATTTTTCCGTGCAGTAGATCGCCATCTGTTAAAGGATCAAACTTGTTCTTTTATAGCTTGCCATAATTTGATTAATATTTTCATCGCCTCAGTTTTAGTTTTCTGTAAAAGAAAACTATTGTGTCGGCTTTGTCTGTCCGTCCGCTCTTTATTCTGTGGGCACTTTTCTGTCCGCCCTCAGATCTCAAAAACTACTCAGGCTAGACGGCTGCAAATTGGTATTGTTAATCATCCACCCTCCAATCATCAAACATACCAAATTGCAGCCCTCTGGCCTCGGTAGTTTTTATTTTATTTAAGGATAAAGTTCGCGATAATCGTGCTTCTGGCAACGATATACGATAGGCCACCACCGGGCCGTGGTTAAAGATTCATGGGCCGCGGCTCATGCAGCATTATACCGTGACCACCGAAAGATAGATGTATTTTCGTTGGCCTTGGTTATACGATAAACAGAAGTTTTTACTTGCTTTTATCTCAGTCCTACTCTTTTTACCGTGGCGCTATTTCAGTCACGATGTAATTGTGTATAACTGTAATGCTCAGGATTGGTAGAGAATCTTACTGGTATGGGCTCGGGGAAAAAAATATTTTCACATGAGAGTTTAATGTTATCTAGATGTCTTGACAGTGGGAGAAAACACGAACGTCATGAACGATGGAAAAATATTTTGATGTTATGAGTGCAAGGAAAAATATCTGGTCATGAATCTAGGAAGAAAATGTTTTGATGTTAGAGTGTAAGGAAAAATATCTGGTCATGAGCATGGGGAATTTGGTGACGTCAGGCATCTAGGGGAAAAATATGTTGATGGTATGAGTGTAAGGAAAATATCTGGTCATGAGCTTGGAAGTTAGTGACGTCACGCCTCTAGGGGAAGGGTGGGGGAAAGTATTTTTGATGTTATGAGCGTTGGGGGGAAAACTGACTATGGACTTGGGAAAATTAACATAATGAGCGTGGTGAAAATGTTTTGACGTTATGATTATTGGGAAAAATATTTTGAAGTTGTGAACTGGGAGAAAAACTGTTAATGTTCTGAGTGCTTTAATATGAAAAATGTTAACGTCACTAGTTTTGGGAAAAGTTTCAAATACGAGAAAGAGTACATTTTGGTTTCAAATGATGAACTGAATTATATGGACGTCAATTTGATGAATGCCTTGTCAGTCAGTGATTAATTTGTGCAATTTAGAATCCTTTGGACCATAACCAGGGGTTGTTATTGTATTAGAATTATGAATCTGATATATTGATGTTACTGTGTGGAAGTCACAAACTCAAGTGTCAACTGGTTGATGAATTTTTTATACCCGTCACTTACTTAATGTGGAATTTTGTACCTTCCTTAGTATTTCCAAATTTATTCAACCTTCCCCTGTTCAAGACTTTCTGTCGTCGCTTTCGATGGTTGAAGCCCATGGCCACATTTTCCTCGTGGATCCAAGTGTATTTTGGGCAGCTTTGCCCATATCGATTACCACAAGATCAACAGGAAATAGGCACCAGTGTGATGCGTTAATTATTCCATGGAGTCATTCATTGACTGCATAATTGTCACCCCTTTTATATAACATCAGTGAAATCAAGATCCCTCCTGAAAACGGCCGCTTTATCCTTTTTTGGGGATTGATCCTACTTTCTCCTCTCCAGTTACTTAATTAGAGTCCAATTATCTTACTCTCGAATGGGATTACTGTTGGTCGTCCGCTTGTTAACATTTCAAGGGCTCTGATTAGAGCATTATATTAAATGGAGTGTTGGACATTTCTGAATTCCTTCATTTTTATATATATATATATATATATATATATATATATATATATATATATATATATGTATATATATATATATAATGTGTGTGTGTGTGTGTGTGTGTGTGTATGTAAGTGTTTACATAATATGTGTATACATTCATGAAGCTACACATTTGTAGCTTCATGAATGTATGTAAATCACATTGTGATAAAAATTTCGTAATATGTATATGTATACGTATGTATGCATGAATGTATGTACAGTATGTGAGTGAGTTTATGTGTGTGCGTGTGTGTGTGTGTGTGTGTGTTACCGCCCACACTTGAGATACAACTTTCTTTCTTCATTCATTAATCAAGATTACCTACCAGGGATTTTTAGAGGTACAACGCACATATTCATGCCGGTATAGTATAAGATCTATTTTCCCTTACCAATAATTTACTGCCCTTCTTTATACCATTCCGCCGAAGCATGAATAGTGTAATCGCATTTTAAGAAATAACGTCTAATCTGATACGTTGTTACTGAGGTCTGTAAGTTCAGGTAGCTATGAACAATGTAATGGAAGGTACTACAGATTAAGAAGGCCAGTGGCTAGACCTTTACAAAAACAATCAGAATAAAACTTCTGGAAAATCAACATTCAATGGACATTAAAGTCCATTGCTTGAAAATACGATTGGCATTGTCCAGGAAAATGACGTTGAGGTCTGTAGTGATAAAGGCAGCGGGCCACAACAGACTCCGGTAGCCAACGGATCGAGTGTGAGAAACGGTGGTAAAAACATGCCTTTACTCGGGGAAGTAAGATCTTCGTTTTCTTGCGTGCCAATAAGAAGCAAGTGCATCGCATCCACGCGTCAGTTTGTTCCTTGGCCTTTGTATTGGAAGTGTCTCCCTCGGCAACACCTCGTTTCTGCCGGAGATATTTACAACGGCTGAAGAAAACCAGCGGGCCACAGAGGTGTCATAATACCCGGGCTTGACACTGCCGGTGGATAGCGGGAGTATTCCAGAGGATTTAGCATCGCGGGTTTATGGTTTTATGTATATTTCTCTCGCGCGCCTTTTGTTTTTATTTATTGTGGTGTATATTTCCTCTTTTTAAGATTGCTCTGGCGAGCGGTTTATGGGCGTAAGCTTTGCCCGATGTTTTTTTTTATTTAAGATAATGTTGCTTGAGTTCAGTTTCATAATTTATAAAATGTAAATCTATTAAGAAAATTGATTAAAAAAGATTCGGTGACAGCAGTTCGTTTCGTCAGTGTCAGAATGGCACATGATGTGTCGTGTCAGGTAAATTTGCAACGGAATGACAACAGGAAAAATGTGAAGAATAGTATAGCATTTCACAGCTGGTGCACAACAAAAGGAACATCGCCACGTTGGAATATCTTGTCAAGTACGTGTGTAAATGCGTGTGCAGTAAAGTGTGTTGGAGTACATGATTTGACTAAACATTTTTCATTCTGGTACGTTGTGTGTATGTGTGTGTGTGTTTGTCTGCCTGTCTGTTCATCACTCCCCTACACTCTCCCCCGACATTGCCAACCCAAATATTGTCCCAGACGCATCTTTCCGACTTAATAACTCTCCCTCCCGTTTTTCTTTTCATCCCGAAAGTTAAAAAGTAGCTCGTAATGAATATTCATCGCCATCCTGTAAATTGCGAACCGGCGTCATTCGTTGTCATGGCAACGCTACGAGACTACAGCCCTCACCACCACCTCCTCTCTACCTCTCTACCTCTCTATGATGGCATTTTCTCTTGTGTGGGCGATGCTGGGGATCATGTAATAGCACACGCATCGCTACCGTTGTAGTCTGATCTCCTGCCCCCTTGAATAACAGACGCCCCGAAGAGTTATTTTACTTCCAGCAAAGGGATGAACAATATTTCTTCCAAATTTGTTGTGGGGTTTCGTCCGTACCTCCGTTCGCCTCTTTATTGCCTTTGCTTTCGGGACTTGGGTTGTGGAGGAATGTGTACGCATGCACATGCACACCTTATATATATCATTATATATATATATATATATATATATATATATATATATATATATATATATATACATATATACATATACATATATCTGATAGAAGAAGGCCATGAAAACATTCAAAAAGGTAGAAAATTATTGCTATATTTCAGAGACCAAACTGTCTCCCTCTACAGGCAGTATATGAATGATTCAAATACTTGCCCGTGAGAGGGAGACAGTTTGGTCTCGAAATGGGGCAACAGCATTCTACCTTTTGGCGTTTTTTATGGGCTCCTTTATTAGATTTCTGTTTGGATTTCTGTTTTTAACTGGAAAATATTTACAGTCATTATATAAATATATATATATATATGTATATATATATATATATATATATATATATATAGATATATATATATATATATATATATATATATATATATAATATCTCTATAAAATAGAATCAACGTTCCCAAGGCAGAGGAGCGCATAGTGGAGGAATCCAGTTCTATGGTGGGAGCAATATGGCCAAATTGGCGATTGTACCTCTCATTAAATCTTCTATTACTTCTGTTGGATGCCAGGAAGAAAAGAACTTCTTTCTCGCCTCTCTGTGTTGCTTGAAAACACAAAACTATTAATTGCATGGGCTTATAAACCATATATTCCATATTCGCATTATTATATAGAAAGATGGAAATATATATATATATATATATATATATATATATATAGTATATATATATATATATATATATATAGTATATATATATATATATATATATTGAGAGAGGAGAGAGAGAGAGAGATATAGAGAGATAGAAAGTATATATATATATATATATATATATATATATATATATATGAGGATAATAATATATATATATATATTGAGAAAGAGAGAGAGAGAGAAGAGAGAGAGAGAGAGAGAATATGAGATATTCTGATATCATATTGGTATGCGCTTCAGTAATATATATAGAAAATATATATATATATATATATATATATATATATATATATATATATATATATATATATGTAAAAGGAATGATTTCCCTTAATTCTCTTCCTATCTATGCCATTTTACAGTTCTCACAAAAAAAAGTACTATCTAAAACTTGTTTATGCTTTTAAGCGGAGGTGAAAAATATTTTTTCCCTTTTTTATATATACATATAGTTTTTTCCGTTTGGGAACGCATTCCGTTTTGGAAACATTTCCGTCATTTTATTTTTGATACCGTTAAATGTCTGGATTTTTTTCGTATAAAATCTGATATTAGGTTTTTTTTATTTTCGTTGTATTTCTGTGAAGTTGATATTCGTGATTTCACTCTGAGTGGCTTGGAAGTGCGGGATTTGTACACAAATTACATATTTTTGCGACGTAATGTAAGGAAGACTAAGTTGATGCTTTAATGGTACATATATGGAAGTTATCGACTCGACGTTTGTTAATTTCAGGTTATTTTATGCTTACGTTATTATAATTGGCCTAATCGACTGCAAATGACGTTGTACTCCCGAGGCAGAGCGAATTGGGTATGAAACGAAATTTGTAGCTTAATGTATGTGAATATAAAAAGTCACGATGTATGTATTCATATTATATATATATATATATATATATATATATATATATATATATATATATATATATATGTAGTGAAATATATATACATATGTATATATATATATGTATATATGTATAACTGAATCACGAAAATGTGGAACGTGATGAATATATAAATAAGGACAAAATCCACGAAGGAAAGAGAAACACTGGAGTGCTGCAAGGCCTTTCGACTTGTAGTCCTTTACTTAACAGACTGAAGAAATATAAAAATAAAAAGAAGAGAGAATTATTGAGTTGTATTTTCATAAAATTTTTTGATGGTCAGTCACCTCCTTGTATAATCTTTTAATTGTCCTGTCCCTGCTTCTGAACGATTGAGCCTAATGCTTTGTAAAAACTTCTTAAATACTTAACCCTGTTTTGGCAGTTCTACAGTTGTGTTGGATTCCAGGTACGTATTTCTTTTAATTGTAATCCCCATCTGTCATTTATATGAGCTTTCTTTGACAAGTTATTTTTATTTTTTAGTCTGCTAAATAAGGACCATAAGTCAAGGGGCCTTGCTGCAAGGCCTTCGACTATAGTCTTTTTACTTAGCAGACTAAAGAAACTAAAAATAACTTTCAAAGAAAGCTCATAAATATATGAATAGATGATTACAATTAATATATATATATATATATATATGCTTATATATATATATATATATATATATATGTGTGTGTGTGTGTGTAGATACAATGATAGCTCATGAGAGCATAGTTTAGGCTATATATAGTCTCTTTCACCACTAGCCCATACGTTTAGTGTGCATATATATATGGTCATCCACGATATATATACATACTGACTTTTGTTACGGTAAGTGCACACTTGTATTTTTATATCCAGTGGTAACATCTCTTGAATGAAGAAATAAATTATGCATTTTTGCCCTAGGAGGAAAGATAACAAAAAGAAAAAGCAAGGAAAGTTACAAGGGTCAGGGAAAACAGCAGGAGGAAGAAAATTCCAAAGCTTGGGGCAGTAAAGGACAAGAAGTAGTCACCAAAAGATCCGGTTCGATTCCTACAGAAAATCTGTCTCCTATAAAAGCCTAAACAGCTTTTGCGAATTTTTTATTAATTTTCATGCGTACTGGCCCCAGTGTTATGTCGA
>NC_089745.1:13245917-13250917 GCF_040412425.1 Macrobrachium rosenbergii
TCCAAACTGAGAGCAAATGGGTGAATTACGATTATTTTACTAGTTTTATGTGAATGAGTATTCAGCACACAATGAATCTGGTTAAATTTCTTGATGATCGGGATTTATTTGACATACTTCATTTTGTGGTTTTTCTTGTGTTATGGGGAGTTACAAATTTTATTTTTAAGGAGCTGAAGTGTGAAAATGCGGTAAGTGCATGATGGGATGAAACATTTGATTAATGGTTCGAAAAGACTTGGGCGAGAACTGTTGATGCAATGTTAATCAGATGTTTTTTGTTGGAAAGTACTCATCATATGCTGCTTTTGAACAAGTCCATTAGAATCCTCCCGTAATATATTTCTCACGTTTGTTCCCCTGAAGTGTGAAAATGCAGTGCAGGATGCATTTGATTAATGTTGGCAATCATTCGTTATATTTCTCATTATGTCATTTTACACACACACATACATACACATATATATATATGTATATATATATATATATATATATATATATATATATATATATATATATATATATATATATATATATATATATATATCATACAGTCTTACCTTTGAGGACTGTCTGTCACTTTGGGATGAGAGTGCTAGCCCCCAATCTCTTTTCTGCCTGTTACGCAATTCACTTCATAGCCTCACAGAGGCACAATATCCCGTTTCATTTTCATTCCAAAATGAGTTTCTTGTGTATTGGAAGACGAACGCCCTACTGAACAATCCCCCTGAAGACTAAAAAGCATAATGATATATATATATATATATATATATATATATATATATATATATATATATATATATATATATATATATATATAATATATATATATAAAGGAATATATAAGCAGATAATTTCCATTTTTACATATATATCGTACAAACTTACATTCATGTAATTTGTGAAGTCATTTGGCTGCTCTGCTTAGTTGTTTATTAATTCCCGTTTATTGTATAACGAGATTTTGGATTTTACTCAAGTAAGAAAATATTGCAAGCGCGTCATTTTTCTAATATTTTTCATTTGGTGTTTTTGTGGTTTTCTTTTATTTGCGGCAGCTGGTTTAACTCCGAAATTATTTAGTACATGCGAAAATATTCGTTTCATTTATTAAATTACTTAATTTATTCAGATGTAAGTACTGAATACTTACCAAGTATAAAATGTTTCAAGGTACATACAATCACGCAGTGCCTAAGAGGAGCAACCTGTTGCTTCGAATTGTGAGTGGCGTTCTGTACCTGGTATAGGGTTGCTGCCATCTGTGAGATTTGCTTTGAAAGTAACAGAACTTAGCCATGTCAAGAAGGTAGAGTACAACGCAGAGCATTGGAATTTTAGGTGGACGGAAGAGTCCTTTGGGTAGATCCTGGAGGATACCAGGAAAGAACATCCTCCTGACAGTCTAGATTCGCTGGTAAGAGAAAGGAAGAAGCCTGGGGCAAGTTTCCATGAGCCCCAGTGATGCCAACTAGCCAACGAAGAGAGTGAACGTAACAATAAGAGATGAAAATCTGCACTTAATTTTCCGTGTTTTTCATATAAAAAAGAATGAATTTACGAAGTTTTTTTAAAACGATTGTTTTCCTACTCAAATGGTTTCGATCTGTCCTACCTGCAAGACTGGGATTTAGGCTACTGGAATGGAGTACCAACCTCTCTCTCAAGCGATTCCAACTCTAATCAGTGCAACGGTTTTGTATGTAACCACAGCCAATCAATCATTCCCTTCCCTCCCCATATCCAACCAGAGAGCCATTATCTCCCCCTCCCCCTGCCTCCCCTTCCCCTCTCTGTAAATAGTCAGCAAATTGAACATGACAAAAATTTCATAATGTAATATAACATTTTATTGCATTCTGCTTCGAGGGCCCCAATTAACAACTGCCGAAATATTAATTAAAGTGCAGCCTTTACAAACACATCTCGTTAATTACACGCATTTTTTCCCTGACTGAACGGATCATTTGATTTTGTTTCTCATGTTTCAATGACTTGGTTCTCTTACTGTGGGGTCTGTTCGGTAAGCATAAAGTTGCATCATTTCCTGTAACTTCTGAATCTTTTGATATACCGGTGTCAGTGACAATTCTTGTTTTGATCCCATTCATATTAATCAGTCTGTCAACATCTTGATATATGCTAATGAACTCTGCCATGAGAAGATTTGTAATGTTTGCTCTTAGACCCAAGGCCAATTGAAAGAGGATCTGCTCACTTCGCCCCAAATCCCCATGTAGGCGGAGCTTTGTCTGCCTCATTATTGCGTCAGCAGGTGAATTGAAGTAATGAGTGGGTACCTCTAAGATACGTCATCGCCTACGTAGTTACCCCAGGTGGGAGGCGACTCCACCCAATTGGGTAGACCCTGTCTCTCTTAGCCTTGCTTAAACTCATTGGAATTTCGCACTTACCTAGAAGAGGGTGAACTCGCAACGCCTGTTGGGTTAAAAAAAGAATTACTGAAACTTGTAACAAACGCTAGCGTTCTGTTGCAGGTGAAAATTGATCATAATGACCCAAAGAAACCATAGTAAGATATACCTTTCGTCGTTGACTCTTGTGCAAGGGTGTAGGTTAAAGGAATCTTGAAAGAAGGCGAACATGAGTAAACTTCTCTCTGACTGAACTACTGTATATCCGTGTCTTCAGGGCAAGTTACGGTTGGGTGATTGTCTTCTCTGAATTTGTATGTAGCTGCGATGAGATTTGTGGCATGGTGGCTTTTACAGAATTCATGGGGGTTCGTTTAAATAACACTTTCTCAGTGCGCAGGTGTCTTTAAAAACATTCCGTGTGTTGGAATGTGTTATTTAGTGCTTTCAGGTATTTGCCAAATTAGTATAGTGTGTCTGACCACCAGTGAATACTTGGCAGTAATATCACTTCACAGTCGGTATCACAACCAGTGAAATATACTGCCCTAAAATGGAAGACTGCAGTAACTGCAAAAATACAAAACTGAGAAAAATGGTAGATACTGCATTTTTCACTTGCCTTACTACTGACTTTGCAGATACTGCAAATGTGCCCCCCTAAATAAGGCATTGAAGAATCATTCTGAAACTGCAGGAGCTTGTGAATTAGTGTCTCGCGAGCCCAACAGGTGGCATATCTCAACTTCGAAAATGTTGCAGTGACTGCAGTTTTCCATTTTAGGGCAGTATAGCTGCATTGGGTATGTTCTGTTACATGACTGGAGTTCATGTGCCTGACCTCGTTGGCACATACAGCGTGACCATATAAAGAAGCACGTGCAGAGGGCTAGGGACCTTAAAAATGGATACATTTAGACTGACAACAATCGTTGGCTTGGAAGTCTGGTACAAACCACAAAGAGTTACAATAATAGCGAGAATTCAGTAGTCAGCCTTAATGGTATTCATTTTTTTAGAGTACTTAGATCTCTTATAGCCCCGTTGACTGTGTTGATTTTGGCATGAAATGGGTCTCTGGATGAACCGTCTGCGTTGATCGAAAAATGAGTTTGCCTCGTTTTAACGAAGTTCTGCTCTTTACGGGGATTCTTTCTTGAAGGTCATCTTGTAAGTTTTCCTGGAAAAATGGTATATTTGCCTCATTTTGGCTTAGAAAGTTTTTCATTTATTTTCATCAACTTTGGATTAATCTGGTATTCCCAAGAAGCTGTATATGTGTTATCGGATTATAATATATATATAATATATATATATATATATATATATATATATATATATATATATATATATATATATATATATACTATATATATATATATCTGTGTGTGTGTGTGTGGTGGGAGGGGACAACGGTTTTAGGAGGAGGGAATACTAGAATGCTCGCCCACCATCGAGAGGATCCGTACGTATGTTTGGCATTCCATGTAGAACTGCCTATACAAGCTTTCCCATGTGCAGGTAGATTTAGACATATATTATTTCCACTTTAATAACTACCTGTTAGCTTGTTAATGACGATATGAATGCCTCTCTGTTAACCCAGTTTTATGAAATTTGATTTTCCTAATACGGAAAGCACCCAATATCGAAATGATTCTCCATAGCTCTCTATATTAAACCTGGTCGGTACAGGTTAGACTGACTCCCAACCCACCCCTTCATCCATTCCAGACTGGAGGGGGGGGATGGAGGAGGGACATTCCCATGGGGGCTCACCCTGGGACTCTTTCATTCATTTTATAGAGCGCCATGGAGAATGGCTCACTGGGGTTCTTTTTCTCTTTCACATAGTTAAAACGTTTTGCGTTTTCGTCCACCCAATGAAAATGTTAAGGTACGTGGTGGGAGGGAACATAGGCGATTTAGGTCTGTTCCATTAACGGACTGTTGAACTTTTATTGCCCTAAACTTGAATTATTTACATGATGTGTCGTCGACTGTGGTTAATAACTGTACGTGAGTGAAGCTTATATGGTTAAGAAGATCCTCCGGCAATAATTGCTGAGAGCCAGAAGTGGATAATGTATATATATATATATATATATATATATATATATATATATATATACATATATATATATATATACCAATATAAAATATATATATATATATATATAATATATATGTATTTTGGATATATATATATATATATATATATATATATATATATATATATATATATATATATATATATATATAGTATATACTAGGCCAATCGAAATCCAGTATACATTGCAATATATATGTTTCGATATATTATATATATAGTCCCTACTCACTGGTGAAATATTTCACCTGTGAGCATATATACAGAAGTATATATAAAATACAAGCATATATTATATAAACATATATATATATGTATAGAGTATTTATCCAGAGCCATATGTTTTATCTTAATAGTGAAATATTTATTAGATTACAGATAAAGACATATACATATATATATATATGCATATATATATTTATATGTATATATATATATTTGAATATATATAAATGTGTGTATGTATGTATGTATGTATGTATGTATGTATGTATGTATGTATGTATATGAGC
>NC_089745.1:13255917-13263417 GCF_040412425.1 Macrobrachium rosenbergii
CTGTCAACCCTCAGATCTTAAAAACTACTGAGGCTAGAGGGCTGCAAATTAGTATGTTGTTCATCCACCCTCCAATCATCAAAGATACTAAATTGCAGCCCTCTAGCCTCAGTAGTTTTTATTTTATATAATGTTAAAGTTACCCATGATCGTGCTTCTGGCACTGTATAGGGCATGCCACCACCGGGCCGTAGTTGAAGTTTCATGGGCCGCGGCTCATACAGCATTATACCGAGACCACCGAAAGATAGATTTATATTCGGTGGCCTTGATTATAAGCTGTACAGAAAACTCGACTGCGCCGAAGAAACTTCGGCTCGTTTTTTACTTGTTTTCTTGTTAGTATGGTTAACGCTTAAATTTGCGCAATAAACGTCGCTTCGTCACATTGCTGTTTCTAGGTTGTCTCTATTGTCCATTTCTTAGAAATTAGACCCCCTAGGTATGTTGCAAGTCTCCTAATTACTGTTGTTAGTCCCTTCCAATGCCACCTAAATTGTTATACAATAGAAGCACATGCGCCAATGCCGTCTGCCTGTGGTTAGTGACCCTTTATGTTAAGTAGGCTACAGTTGTCGCTAATTGTTTGAATTAGAAAATATTTGTTTGTGTGTAATGTGTGTGTGTTTGTGTGGGATAAAGAGAGAAAACGTTTGTCTGTGTTGTGTGTGTGTTGAAAATATGTGTGTGTGTGTGTGAGAGAGAGAGAGAGAGAGAGAGGGAGGTATGTACGTTTGTGTGTGTGAAAGAAAGAGAGAGAGAGAGAGAGAGAGAGAGAGAGAGAGAGAGAGAGAGAGAGAGAAATATGTGCGTTTGTTATCTGTGTGTGAGAGAGAGAGATATGTACGTTTATGTGTGTGTGAGATAGAGAGAGAGAGAAATATGTGCGTTTGTGAGAGAGAGAGAGAGAGAGAGAGAGAGAGAGAGAGAGAGAGAGAGAGAGAGAGAGAGAAATACTTACGTTTGTGCGTGATAGAGAGAGAGAGAGAGAGAGAGAGAGAGAGGAGAGAGAGAGAGAGAGCGCTCAAGGAGTATCCACATGCTTTTACGATGACGTCCAGATGTCACCAGCCTCCGAAGAGCTGGCCATTTTCTTTGGCCCTGTCTTCCATTACCATCCATTTAGCGTCTATTGTTCCAAAGGCGACTTCTCTTTGCTCCGTCGTACGGTTTGATGCTTTCCAGAAATCCCCCCGCCTGTTTTTAGTTTTTTTTTTTTTTTTTTGTCTCATTCATCTGTAGTGTGTTTATTTGTTTCTTATCTTTGTATTTGTAGTTAGGATTGATTTTACTCGTTTTTCAAAGGTATAGGACTCTGTTACATTATATTGAAAACTTTAGTACATATATACTGTATATATATGTATATATTGTGTGTATGTGTGTGTGCGTGTATGCTGTATGTGTGCATATACATTAAGCGTTGACATAATATCCTGGAAGACTTTGACTAATACCACAAAAGGGGTCAGTTTTTGCGTCAGATTTTAATGTTACATGTCTATATCACAGACCAATACAGTTAATTTTGTAAGTACCTTGCACAGCGCATCACACTCGCGGGAGAAAGATAAGACCATTTTGTTGTACCCTCACGTGAAATTTTGGTGGTCAGCAACACGTTAAGTAAAAAAAAAAAGTATTAAAAAAGTTAAATTTCTCTCAATGGGCCTACGCACTTTTTTGTTTTTCGTTTTTTTGTTTGGGTGGACGTTTAATAGTAGCCGAACATAGATCTTCATCTGTATCTCACTGCGAACACACAAACGTGTTTGTATGTATGTAGGCATGTATGTATTTAGTAGCATGGGAAAGCCTTTGTCTATTGTAACATTATGAAACGGGTAAAACAATGCCCCACTAATTATCAGCCGAGGACTCGCTGTGAAACGCATCCGTGTGTATTGTTCTAAATGATTGGCCCACAAAAGTGGACAAAAGAGGCAAAATCGACTTTGTGTACCTATTTATGAAAAAAAAATTTTTACTAATTTTTTTTTTTTTTTATTTTTGAGCATGATATTGTTATGCTGAAGTTTAACGCAGAAAATGGTGAGGTGTTTACCCGGCACCAAACATTTCATGAGTTTGAAAGACCTGGCCTCTTTTCCTCGCCCGACATAATGGGATGATTTTTGCCACATGCTGATAGTTACCATTGTTCACGCGAATGTTAAAAAAAAAAAAAATTATCCAAACTCACCTCTAACATTAAATTAATTTCAAAGGTAACCTTGTATCGAAAACAAACGGGCTAAAAAGTCGTGTTGCCTCACATTCTAGAAAAAATGGGGACACGGTTAAATGAACCTTGTTATGTTTTTTTTATGAATTACGGCTTCTGTGAAATGATTGCAGTATTACAGTCATACATTTTTGCGTTTTGGGTGAATCTGTTGTCTTATCTTTTCGATGTATCGACAACAAAAAAAAGTGAAAACTTTTTTTTTCACTTATTGCATAATTTTGTGAACGCATCTTCTCTTCATAACTGTATTAGTAAATGAAAAACGAAACCATATTTATAATTTTTTTTATTTTACTAGTGATTTATCTTATTTTTACTCCATAGTAGTAGTTTCATTATAGATTTACCCTGTTCATTACACTCATTTTTTTCCTGAAAACATGAATAGCTTGCTCGTCAAAATGAATAGTCTGCTTGTAAGAATGAATAGTCTGCTCGTCAGAATGAATAGTTTGCTCGTCAGAATTAATAGTTTGCTTGTCTAAATGAATAGTTTGCTCGTCAAAATGAATAGTTTGCTCGTCAAAATTAATAGTTTGCCCGTCAAAATGAATAGTCTGCTCGTCAAAATGAACATTCTGCTTGTCAAAATGAAAGTTTGCTCGTCAAAATGAATAGTTTACTCGTCAAAATTGAAAATTTGCTCGTCGAAATTAATCGTTTGAAACCGCTTATAAAATTCATAAAATAAAGCAACTAAGAATCAGTATTAGCCCTTGTAGACATTTGATGAAACAAAACACCGAGATTTAGACTCGTACAGAAGCATTTTTGGTAAAGCTTACAATAATAGCGGTATTTTGTAAATTTATATCTATGTATATTTACGTATATATACGTATATATATATATATATATATATATATATATATATATATATATATATATATATATATATATATATATATATATATTGTATGTGTATATCAAGAACAAAATAGAATGACAGATTTCACTCAGTGGGCCTTATTCTCATATAATAATAATAATAATAATAATAACAATAATAATAATAATAATAATAATAAATAATAAAAAAAAAAAAAATAATAATAATAATGTATTTACGATTGTATGGCCAACGTTTTTATATAGGTAGTTTATCTGTGTTACTGAAAATATGGTCGCGTGTTCACCAGTAAAAATGTACTTACACCAATAAGAAAATAGTATTACAAATTTCACTCTATCGGCATTTTCGTACCGGGTGTTTATATATGGTTGCGTGTTTCCCGATAAAAATGTCTTTATACCAATGAGAAAATAGAATCGCAAATTTCACTTTATCGGTATTTGTCTGTTAATAATAATAATAATAATAATAATAATAATAATAATAATAATAATAATAATAATAGTAATAATAATAATAATAAATTGATGTATGTATGTATTTATGTATGCATGTATAAATTTATGTATGCATGCATGTATGTGCATACGCTTGTACCGGGTGTTTACGTATGGTCGCGTGCACGGGTTCAGCTCTGCACCTCCTTCATATGCACCTGGAAATGCAGTTTTGTGCAGAAGGCTGCACGGGCTCATGTTTGCTTCCCACGCCGAGAAGGAGAGGCGGGGGAGGGGGCCGGGGGCGTTGGACGGCTTGCATTATCTTGAGCTACATAAGCAGCGTTCGTTCGACCTTTCTCTCCTCCTTTGAGTGGTTTCCAGTGGGTGAAATGTGAAGGACTTCTCCTCGAATGGTCGAGGAGAAGGAGGGAATGGGAATAAGGCGAGGATGGTTCTCAAGGGAGGAAGAAGAGGAGAGATGTAGAGAGTGATAGAGATGGGGAGAGAGTCGGTGGTGGAGAAAACGTCTCGAGGCTGGAACCGCCACTGTGTTTAGGCGAAATTGCACGTGAATGTGATACAAAAGGCTGGAATGGAAGGGAAATAGACGGATTAAAGAAACAATGGAAAGGGGAATTGAAGACTATTCGGAATGGGAATAGAAGTAGACAGAAGTGGAAGGGGGAATGGAAGTAGTTGAGGGCATTTTGAAAAGCCCAGAACCCAAGTTGTTGGCAAGTAGCCTCTTAGCTATTGCTCCCATCAACTAAAGTTTCATCAGCGCGGGGCAGTGAGAGGCCGACGGAGAGACCTGGAAAGGAGTCCTGGAAGGAATCTCTCGGGAAGGATGGGGATGTGGGCCTTCTTGATAGGATGGGAGAATAGGGAGAGACTCTTTTGACCCAGGGTGACGTGAATAGGGTGGAGGGGAGAAGGGGTGGGGAGGTGGGAAGACGATGCTTTTTGGATATTGGGGACTATGAAGGAATAGGCTGGAAAGCGGAACAGTATGGATGGGAAAGAGAGAACCCGATGATGGAGTTTTAAGGGAAGCCGCCTGTGTCTGGGTGGAAGTGATATGACAAAAATTCCTCACTCATGAACACAAACAATGGGCACCATAACGCAAGCATACTCACAATATACTTCATGTGTGTACCGTTATGGATTCTCAGTATATAAAGACATTATATATATATATATATATATATATATATATATATATATATATATATATATATATATATATATATATATATATATATAATGTAATCTTCATACTAATGAAGATGAGATATGTCTATATCCTGTGGACTATATTGATGTATGTATGTATATATATATATATATATATATATATATATATATATATATATATATATATATATATATATATATATATATATATATATATACATACAATATATACAGTATATACATGTAGATAAACGTTCTATATAATTTTGAGATTGTATTATTTTTGTTCGCTCTTATGGTAACAAGATCATGATCATAAACATAACTTATTTAAGTAATATACATTTATTGGCTGTAGGTTTTACAAATATGTATGTCATTATTTGCCTAGCTGGAGACATTCTATTGATGAGTCTGGGTCGTTATTGTGCTGTTTGTTAGTACTTATAAATAAATTTTATATGTATCTATAGATTTCATATAAGCATTTGTGTTTTTTATGAGCAAATATACTTTTTTTTTTTTTTTGTTACGAACGAAAACCGGTAACGCGGGAATCTCACGATGAAAAATAACGTAAGAGAAATCAAAGTTTTATCCTACGTGGTTTTGTTCTTACAGAAGTAAATAATCCAGATCATAAATGTAAAAAAAAAAAAAGGACTGGAGAAAAATTATCACTACAGATGGACAAAGAAAAAGATAAAAACGACGGAGAATGAAACCGAGGAATTGAATTACATTTGAAAGGGTTCTTTGTTGAACGCGATGTCATAAAAAAAATAATAAAAGATGAAGATTGATTGAAAGCTTTCAGTTTCCACCTCAAGTGCCACGAAGGAGATTCATATAGATCCTTTCGAGAAGATATACATATAAAAAAATGAGACGCATTACTTGCTATTTTTTTCCAGTAAAAATTGAAAGATTAAAGTCAGGGACTCCGCAGGAAAAGAAAAAAATACCCGACTGACTCCGTAAGGGGAAAGAAAAAATTACCAGACTAAGTGATAGAAAACGGATGAAATGGAAATCCACTTGTGACAAAAAATATCGAGATTTTTGTCCGGGTTGAATGAAGAGAAGAGATTGAGAGGGGAATAAACAGGAGGGGACGTAAAAGATTAAAACCCCGGGAAAGAACAGCGTGTCGAAGTTATGGAGAGATTGAGGGAATTGGCAAGGACAAGCATGTACATTTTTGTCTGGAATTTGTGAATGTATAACTGCGCATGTGCAAGCACTCTTTCTCCTTTTTATTTATATATATGTATATCATATATATATATATATATATATATATATATATATATATATATATATATATATATATACATACTAACAGGACTCATTGAAACTGATGCTATCTAGCGGAGATATTTATTCAGATATTTTTATTCAAATAAATATCTCCGCTAGATACCATCCATTTCCAAATAGGTCCTTGTTAGTAATTGTGTTAATGCACAGAACAATTGTGTAAGTGATAGTTGATTATATATATATATATATATATATATATATATATATATATATATATATATATATATTATATATTATATATAATATATATATATATATATATATATATATATATATATATATATATATATATATATATATATATATATATATATATATATATTTAGAGAGAGAGAGAGAGATAGAGAGAGAGAGAGAGAGAGAGAGAGAGAGAGAGAGAGAGAGAGAGAGAGAATGTGCTTGGATTAAAAAGTATTTAGGAGCACGATTATAGAGAATATGTGGTAAAAAAAAAAAAAAGTGAATAAGGAATTGGAGAGAGCCATTATAAGAAATAGAATGAAACCGTCAAGCTGAAAAATCCTTGGGGAAGTCGGTAAGCAAAAGGAAGGAAGTGTATAATGAGAATTAAAGCAATAAAAACCAAAGTTGGAACATGAAGAAGAGCCTTGAGAGGGAAGGTCAAGGAGCAAAGGTGAACCACGAAGGACGTTTCCTTTCCAGAGATGAAGAGAACTAACGAAAATAACAATAAAATCAGGCTTTTATTAAATAGCCAAGAGTAATCCTTATTAAGACTTGTGCTCTTAAGACCGTGTTCATCCAATCCAGCTTCCATAACCCAAGACTAAAGTTTTACTAAAATCAGTTTAATGTGATGTACTTGCACGTCACTCTAAATTTACCCCTCAACTGCATGGATTCGAATCATGTTCAGAGGAGGAGGACTTAATTTTTTTTGGGTGTGAGTCATGCCGAAGAGAAGAAGTCATCAATATTAATGGGTTATTTTTATCTTAATACTTTTTGGTGTGTATGTGTATATATATACAGTATATATATATATATATATATATATATATATATATATATATATATATATATATATATATATATATATATATATATATATATATATATATTATGTGTATATACTGTATATGATGTGTGTATATATATTATATATATAGTGGTGTTATACTAAGATATACTTAAATTTGTGTGTGTGTGTGGATTTATATATATGTTAATCACTACAAGCAGATTTCTGAGGTGGAAATGATTCAAGTTAGGACATCCTTCAGAACACTTTGTGCCTGGGTTCGAATCTTGTCTGGGAAGATGACAGTTTTTTTTATTGATTCTCCCCACGATGACTGAAGGCATAAAGTCACTGCTTACAAAAAAAAGTGCGAGAGAGTCGGTAAGTCATGATGGTTATTAAAAACAAAGATATATTTTCTAAAATTGACCATCATTATACCGTTTAACATTTTTGC
>NC_089745.1:13268417-13293417 GCF_040412425.1 Macrobrachium rosenbergii
TGTGCCGGCTTTCTTTGTCCGTCCCCACTTTTTTCTGTTCGCACTTTTTCTGTCCGCACTCAGATCTTAAAAAGTACTGAGGCTAGAGAGCTGAAAATTGGCATGTGGATCATCCACCCTCCAATCATCAAACATACCAAATTGCAGCCCTCTAGCCTCTGTAGTTTTCATTTTATTCAATGTTAAGGTTAGCAATGGTCGTGCGCCTGGCAACGATATAGGCCATGCCACCACCGGCCCGTGGTTAAAGTTTCATGGGCCGTGGCTCATACAGCATTATACCGAGACGACCGAAAGATAGAAATATTTTCGGTGGCCTTGATTATACAATGTACAGAAAACTCGATTGCGCCGAAGAAACTTCGGCGCATTCTTTCCATGTTTTCTCCAGTGATTCCACGACGATGACAGAAACGACAAGAATATCATCACACGGCTGAGTCCGAGCGCACATACATTTATCACCAGCAGATATCGTAAAGCGTCCTTACTTCCATTACGCGCTTCGGCGACTTTGCTGTCGTGACGTCAGTCAATCAATCAGTTCTTCGGCGTGTGTGTGATATCTCGTTTCTCGGTCCATCTTCCATTGTTCCGTCATACCACCGTGTTGGTCGAATTCTCCATTAGATGTCGCAGTCACGGCCTGGTATTGCGTTCACCTCAAACAGGGATGTCTTGAGATAGTGCCGGCGGTTCCATTCATCCCTGGATGTCGTCATAAGGCGGTTCTCGGTTCATTCTGCCCAGGTTATAACCTGCCTCTCGATTCAGTGTTCTGTGTCTTCAAACATAACGAGATATTGATGTTATTACGGGGCGTCCTTTGATCGCTCGGCTGTTTCTTTTATATGTTTATACGGGTGACGTGGTGGTTCCTCTTTGACGGATACATGGGTGGGGAGAGAGAGAGAGAGAGAGAAAGTCTCTCTCTCTCTCTCTCTCTCTCTCTCTCTCTCTCTCTCTCTCTCTCTCTCTCTCTCTCTCTCATCGTGGAACTATTAACAGGACTTTACATTAGTTTAGTCAGTGTTCTATGTATTCAGTTATACATAGGCTGCAAGTCTATATTTTTCTGTTTTCAATGTTTAATAACACAGTGCTTTTTAGTCAGTATTTAATGTACGACACACACACACACACACCTGTATTTAGTATTTGTGTAATTTATCAGTTGTACTGTACGTCACACACACACACACACACACTCACACCTCTGTATGTAGTACGTGCAATTTATCAGTTGATATTCTGATATACAAACTGGCTTTGCTTTGCTTTTCTAATGAACACAGATAATGACTCGTTCCTCCTTGAAATTTGCTTGTTATCTACTGTTACTGCCGAAATGAAGAAGACTGAGAGCTAAAATCAGAGAACAAAGTTTCCAGAATGTATGTATTCTTAAGGAGAGACATAAATATACAAGGTAGATTTTTGCCATTAGAAGGACAAGCATAAATATACAAGGTAGATTTTTGCCATTAGAAGGACAGGCATAAATATACAAGGTAGATTTTTGCTATTAGAAGGACTGGCATAAATATACAAGGTAGATTTTTGTCATTAGAAGGACAGGCATAAATATACATGGTAGATTTTTGCCATTAGAAGGACAGATATAAATAAACAAGGTAGAATTTTGCCATTAGAAGGACAGACATAAATATACAAGGTAGATTTTTGCCAGTAGAAGGACAGGCATAAATATGCAAGGTAGATTTTTGCTATTAGAAGGACAGGCATAAATATACAAGGTAGATTTTTGCCATTAGAAGGACAAACAAATATACAAGGTAGATTTTTGCCATTAGAAGGACAGACATAAATATACAAGGTAGATTTTTGCCATTGGAAGGACAGGCATAAATATACAAGATTTTTGCCATTAGAAGGATAGGCATAAATTACAAGGTAGATTTTTGCTATTAGAAGGACATACATAAAAATGCAAGGTAGATTTTTGCCATTGGAAGGACAGACATAAATATACAAGATAGATTTTTGCCTTTAGCTTAAATTACATTTTATTTGCATGCCGTTGCCTCTCAGTATTTCTTTACAAAGATTACAAGAGAACACCGAGAGAGAGAAAGATAAAAACAAACCCATAAAGCACAATGCGAATTTGGATTAGAAACGATTCGATTAACATCGTCAAACCTGGTTAAGAATGTATAAAATTTGCTTCCTCCTCCTGCTTCCGTTCTCTCGCTGTCCTTCTTTGTCCTCCTCGTTTATAATTTACATTTCAGAAAAGATTATATAAAGTTTTCGGAGTGAAATATTTTGTGGACCTCCATAATCCATTTCTCTTCCTGGGAAGGCTATGGCTTGGAAGACGTGGTAATGGAAAACCCTATTATTTATAAGGGAGGGGGTCGAAAGGATGGAGGAAGGGGGGGTGGGAGGGAGGGGGAGGTTGGACATGACGGCGATAACAACGGTTAAGAAAAAAAAATACTAAAGAAAGGAGGAAGAATAGAGGAATTGTTATTAGAAACTGGCTTACTTAACGGCTTCATGCTAGAGTGAAAACATTCAGCCACTCTTCATCAGATCAGGCGCATCAACAGCTTATGCATTCAGTGATGGAAATTATATACTCATAGCAGTGCCAAGGCAGGATGTAATTACCAAGAATATTGAGCTCTGCTTTAAAAGAAGAAGGTACGTAACCATATTGCCTAAGTGCAAGAGACAATTAATAATGAACTCGAAAGCCAACTGAGCAGGAGGTATGTATGCGATAATGTTTCTTGTTATTCATAATCTTGGCTCGCCGGTACCATGAAAAAATAAGTAAAAAGTGCGCCGAAGTTCTTCGGCGCAATCGAGTTTTCTGTACAGCCGCTACAGCGTATAATCAAGGTTACCGAAAATAGATCTATCTTTCGGTGGTCTCGGTATAACGCTGTATGAGCCGCTGTCCATGAAAATTTAACCACGGCACGGTAGTGGCCTATCCTATATCGTTGCCAGAAGCACGGTTATGGCTAACTTTAACTTTAAATAAAATAGGTTCATTGAGGCTAGAGGGCAAGTTGGTATGTTTGATGATTTTGGGGTGGATGATCAACATACCAATTTGCAGCCCTCTAGCCTCAGTAGTTTTTTAAGATCTGAGGGCGGACAGAATAAAGTGCGGGCGGACAGACAAAGCCGGCACAATAGTTTTCTTTTACAGAAAACTAAAAATGAAGAGTTATTATTTGTATATGAAATTATTTGATATTTTGCATATTTCCCGTATTTGTTGAGAGAGGTTTCTTAATTACACTGAGTGTTTGTCAATATTATTTTGTGAACGTCATTTGTTCATTAAATCGGATTAACATGGCCCTTGTCTTTCGCGGCTTCTTTTATATTTTAATAACAATTAGATAATTAGACTCATTATTACCTCCCTCTTCATTTTTATTTCAGTTTTTCTTTTCATTTATTCTTTGTATATCGAATCTGCTATTATTTATTACCTCTCTCTTCTCTCCCAATGTACAATTTTTTCTGGTGCTCTTTTGGACACAGAGCTGGAGGGCACGGAACGATTTTGGGATTTGGGGTCAGGTTTTTTTCATTATTATTTCCGTGACGTCACAAGGTTTTTATTTCATTTGTCCGTTTTCTTTTTTATTTCTCGTAGAATTTGTTCATGTCATTTTCCAGCCACCAGAAGTATTCCTCTCTTTACGTAGTTTCGCCATTTTTGATGTTTCTGTTTAAGTGATGTTGGTAAGGTGATTTAGATAATCTGGCTTCTTGCTTCTGTGGGTCTCTGAAAGTAACTAGGTAATGAAGTAGATAAGAAGATTGGTGGTAGTGGACAGGTGCTGAATTTGATTTGATAGGGGTCTAATGTAGACATCTGGTCTCTGCCCTATCAACAGTGACAACAGAGTGAGCCAGGGGACACAAAAGAAGAATGTCTTGTTTTTGAAAAAAGAGTTTCTTGTTTTTGCGAGCTGTACTCCTGTGTGTGTGTGTGTGTGTGTGTGTGTGTGTGGGTAGGTGGGTGAACGCCTGTGTAAGTGGGTGGGAGAGGGGGACAGAACTGGTGTTTTGGAGGTGTCTGTGAAAGAAAGAGAGTTGCCAATTCGTTTCAATTATTCTTTCCTCAGCGGCGGGGTGGATCCGATGGATGTTGCTTCGCCTAGATTTATTGACACTGAGGCTCACACGGTTTCGTGGTCTCAGCTGCTTCTTCTTCTCCTCCACCTCCTTCTTCTTCTTCGTCTTCTCTTCTTCTTCTTCTTCTTCTTCCCGGCATTTTTGGGAAATGTTCCTTGGCATAAACACTTGGTTTGTGGGTTTATGTCTTTTTCCCTTCTCACCGTGAAAATAGTTTGCTCTTTATATTTTCCGAATAACTGTTGTTTTTCCTCTTCTTTTTTTTTTTTTTTTTTCCAGTCCTCGGCTAGTTTGCCGTGATGGGAATGTTCAGTAGTTTTTGGAGGTGTTTCTGTTTGTTTTCTTTGGTCGAGTTTCTCTTACTGTAAGTTGTTGAATGTTTGATCAAAGTTTTGTGCTTGTTTTGTCCTCTGTTTATCTCCGACGAGAATTGTTTCGGTTTATTTATATGTTTGCTATTAGGATTTCACGAAAAGTAGATTGTGGATTTTAAAAAGATTTCATCAAAAGTTTGGCCCTGTCGTTGGCCACAAACTATTTATATGTATGTATACCGAATCCATTATTATTATCAAGAGTATTGTTATTACTATTATTATTATAAATTTTTTCTCAAAATTTTATTATTTATACAATAGATTTTTTAAATTTTTTTCCATTTTTATATTTCTCATTTATGTTGTTATTATCTAAATCTTCAATATTATTATTTTGTCATTATTATTCATGGGGGGTGGGGCTGCCTGTGCCCAGGTTACCCTCCCCCTCCCCCCTGGATCCGCTAGTGTGTCCAGTCTTTGGTAATATGTCTTCAAGTATTTGACTTTTGGTGACGTATTTGAACTTTGATTCTTTTTCCACCTGTTCTTGTTTTGTGCGGATCTGAAGATTTGTTGATGTAAATGTAGATTACTTCTTTATTAGCGGTTCTCTTATATTAGATAGATTGTTTATTGATAGATTCTTTAATCCAGAAGTAAATTTTAATAGATGAATTTTTTGTTTGTTCTTTATGAGATTTTTCCTTAAAAAAAATGAGATATGTGTTTAGTTTGTTTGTTTGTACGTTCTCCAGTGGTTCTGTATGTGCGTCTATTTGCCTGGTCATATGTCAGTAGCATTTTGCAACAACTGATGAGCTGCTTTTTTACGAAAATTTAACAGAAGATGGGCTTGGTGACGTGCAACATATGATTAGATTTTGAGGATGCTGGAATATCATGAAGTGGGACTGATTGGAAATTCATCCGCGGCTTTGTGTGTGTGCCTATAAGATGTCTCAAAAGCTTATGGACGGATATCAATGGAATTTTGCGATTGTGTTGTGTATCAAGTAGGAGTTGAAGAGTTTTTAGTTTTCTGTAAAAGAAAAATATCGTGCTGGCTTTTGTCTGTCCGTCCGCACTTTTTTCTGTCCGCCCTCAGATCTTCAAAACTACTGAGGCTAGAGGGCTGCTAATTGGTATGTTGATCATCCACCCTCCAGTCATCAAACATACCAAATTGCAGCTCTCTAGACTCACTGGTTTTTATTTTATTTAAGGTTACAGTTAACCATGATCGTGCATCTGGCAGCGATATAGGACAAACCACCGCCGGCCCGTGGTTAAAGTCTCATGGACCGCAGCTCATACAGTATTATACCGAGATCACCGAAAAATAGATCTATTTTCGGTGGCCTTGGTTATACGCTGTACAGAAAACTCGATTGCGCCGAAGAAACCGGCGTTTTTTTTTTTTTTTTTTTTTTTTTTACCTGTTTTAGATGGTTTCATTTCACGTTTTTTTTTTTTTTTTTTTTATTAGGGAAGCTGTGTCCACTCCCAATGATTTTTAGGCTGTATTTGATCTTGTATAAAATAATAGACTTGATTTCTGGTGTCCTCAGCAGTTCATTAGTCGATATGCTCTTCAAGAGAAGGTGGTTGGGTCGGTAGACGATAAATACAACTTGCTTTCAGAATACGCATTACCGTTACCCCTTGGCCCATAGCTGCAACCCCTTCCATTCCTATTACTGTACCTCCATTCATATTATCTTTCTTCAGTATTGCTCTCCACCCTCTCCTAACAATTGTTTTATAGTCCAACTGCGAGGTTTTCCTCCTGTTGCACCTTTCAAACCCACGTACTCTCGATTTCCTTTCCAGGGCTGAATGACCTCACAGGTTCCAGTGCTTGGCCTTTGGCCTAAACTCAGTATTCCATTCCATTCCATTATCGTTACAACTGATTTCACGGAATCACTGAGTCATATATCTTGACTCTGTAAAGGCTGGCCAGAAGAATTTCTTTTCTAAAGGAGAATACCCCGTAGGTGATTAGTGCCATCAGTGCACCTCATGCGGTTCACTGTAGGCAGTACTCAAGTTTCTTTGCAGCGTCCCTTCGGCCCCTACCTGCAACCCCTTTCATTTCTTTAACTGCACCTCCGTTCACATTCTCTTTCTTCCATCTTGCTCTCCACCCTCTCCTAACAACTGATTCATTGTGCAACTGCGAGGTTTTCCTGTCAATTTCCGTTTCAGCGCTGAATGACCTCGTAAGTCCCAACTCTCGGCCTTTGGCCTAAATTCTCTATTCTGTTGTATATTGCCTAAATGAGAATAAGATTGGAGCAAAAAACTATTTTTAGCATTATTTTGTGGGTGCTTTGTATTTATCTAACACCAGTATTTATTTTTGCCTTCCTTTAAGCATTTACGCTTTAGCCAGCAAAACCAGAATGCCCTCGAATACGAAGGTTTAAGTTTTCATCTGATGTTTTTAGTGTTGTTTTGTTGTTTTCCACGTCGTTCATATCTTTCACATCTATTTACATTTATTCGTAGCACCAGAGAGAGAGAGGGATGGGTAGGAGAGAGAGAGAGAGAGAGAGAGAGAGAGAGAGAGAGAGAGAGAGAGAGAGAGAGAGAGAAAGTTGAGAAGACGCTGTATATTTTTCGCCGGAGGAGAAGCTTGGAATCGAGAATTTCCAAGACCTTTTCTATTTTCAACTTTGCCATAACTTCTTGTAGGGAGGTTTCCTTCTCCATAGAAGTCTTTCAGTTTATCAGTCTTGTGGGAACATGTATGTCTGTGTGCTACTGATATAGCTAATAATAATAAAATGATTCTATTAACATTTAAGTTCCTCCATGATGATACGTGAGTTTATATCACTGTACAATCATAAAGTTTTCATAAACTTATAAACAGTGACGCGCAATCCATTGTGTAATCAAGTCAGTGTACACAAACGTTTTTCTGCAAAGCTCATTACCGCACCGCCACTGTTTACAAATCAATTGCCTTGCTGAAGCAATGAGAAACATTTCCCAGTATTTTACTTTGCAGGTACGATTCTTTACTTTAACGCTAAATAATTCCTTGTTTTATTTAAAACTGCAGTCTAGCCAGTATATTGAAAAAAACAAACCAGGAAATGGGTAATTCAGGAGTATACATGCAACGTGCAGAGTATACTTTGGTATTTGGGAACTTAACATCATTTAAGTCTGGTTGGTATCTGATTGGGTGACCATTAATGAATGACATAATCAGTTGGTGCATTAGCTCCTTGACCATCTGGTGTGAACTGAAGTGTGTTCCACTTTGGTCTGAGAGCCATCCAAGTGAATGTGTAATCTTCTTTACAGTAAATGTCAAATAAACTGCAATACTAATACTACTTCCAAGAACTACGTACACTAGTTTCAAGGTGAAAACGAAACAAGGAATTGTCAAAGATTGAAGTATATATATATATATATATATATATATATATATATATATATATATATATATATATATATATATATATATATATATATATATATATTACAAAAAATCCGTGGATTTTTCTTGTTTGTCCTCCTGGATGACAGTAGGGGGACATGACACAGCCATCCACCCCTGCAAACCAGTTTGTCGGCCTGGTTGGGACCGGGGCAGGTAGGGGCTCGGGAGGGTAGGGGAAACAGCATTCGCCGAGTCCCAGCACGCGTAGCACGCGCCAACAAGCTCGTATATATGTAATTATAGGCATATTGTTATGCATATATAATTATACCTGTACACATACACACAATATATATATAAATAAATAAAGTAAACAGTATAAAATTAGGACAGTAAATTAATAACTGAATATATAATTACAAAATATAACAACCTAAACTATTTAGTAATGAAAAAACATATCATACTCAACGAGACAAACGCAGATGCTTCATTCATATATATTTATTGCTTCCTGTTTTCTAAAAAAAAATTGAATTTATCCACTGTAGATTGTTGTATGTCATGCCATTAGCCATCAGTTCTTGTCACCTAAAACGTTGAGAGAGAGAGAGAGAGAGAGAGAGAGAGAGAGAGAGAGAGAGAGAGAGAGAGAGAGAGAGAGAGCACCAAAGAAGCGGCATAGTACGTGCAAGGTAAGAGGTGATTAGTGCAGTGTGTGTTGGGCGGTTCTGACGTGCTGTTTTAGACCCTTGTTTGTAGGTGTGTGCGTGAATCATATAGTCTTGTGGATATTTTCAGTATACGGGGTTCATCCACGATCCTGCAGTTAAGTGGAATATTGAAGTGATCAGTGTCTTTTCATAGGAGCCATCGCTTGCCAGGAGAAATGGGCTTAAATATAGGAAAAATATAAAGTTATATATCCTGATATATAAAAACAATTTGTGTATGTTTTTCCTTTCTTTTTATTTTCTGGAATTTATTTATTGTTTTGGGGACAGGGAGATAATTTATCGTTTTATCACACTGACGCTTTGCAATACTTTTGTTGTTGGAATAGGAAATCGCTCACATATTGTAAAAATAATTTAATTTTTTTTATTTTTTAAGCATGGAAGCTGATTTGTAAACAGTGGTACTGCACTAATGAGCGCTTTTGAAAAACTTTTTTGTAGACTAACTTGATTAAACACTAAAGAATCTAGAAATAAATATATGATTTTGTATGACCAAATATATGAAAATAAAATGTGTCTTTTTTGCAGTGCACCCATCTCATATTGAAACTGAATAGTTTTCGTTTATTGTGTTATGTTCAAAAAAAGCTAAAAACAAAAATAAAACGTCAAACAAACGAGCTGAAATTAGCGTAGATCAAATTTTCCAGACATTGCTATAAAAATTTTTCCCAAAATGAAGTGTTAGATATGTATCATTTTTGGCATCATGTATTATATAACCAAAGACATTTATTGTAGTTTAATGCTGTTCTTATCGGTTTTAAACCAAGGTAAAATGAAAAAATGTCTTAATAATTTTGCGTAGAGAACTTGTTTATAATTTATTTCTTTGATCGGTTTTTGCAAAATTAGTTTTCATAGTGGAATATTCATTTTAGGGTCCTTTTAAACCTGGATGTCTTAATATTTTATACTTTGACCTAAAAATATTCGCCAGAAATCAAATTGTATATACTTTTTTTGCATCATGCCAGTGATAAAGTCCCTTTTTATGGGTGACAGTTGTTGTGTAGTAAAATGTTTTTTTAAACATATATATAAATGTATGTATATATATATATGTGTGTGTATGTATTTGTGTGTGTCTATATATATATATATACTATATATATATATATATATATACATATATATATATATATATATATATATATATACATATATATATATATATATATATATATATATATATATATATATATATATATATATATATATATATATATATAATATATATATATATATATATATATGTATATATATATATAATATATATATATATATATATATATATATATATATATATATATATATATGTATATATATATATATATATATATATATATATATATATATATATATATATATATATATATATATATATATATATATATATATATATATATATATATATAAATATAATGAATCACTGCAGAGATGATTGTAGTTGAAAGTGAAATGAAGGTTCGTAGACTGACTCTACTAACCTTGTATGTATGATCGTGTTTTGGGGAAAGTATACCGAAAACTAAACTTATATCTTGCTCACCATCTGCGTCACACATCTTTCCTCCTTCAAGGATTCGATAAATCTCTTCTTGTAAATATCGCACATAAATATTGTAACGCTTCTGTGAGTACGAAGTTTTTTTATCACATTTATATTAGTTTTTGTAGGAAAGCAAGACTTTAAGACTTCCTTAAAGCACTACTCAACAGTAATATGATACACACTTTTTGCCAAAAAGATCTGTCCCTCTTACCAACTGTCGATTTTATTGACTTTATATCTGAAATTTAAAGTTCAACAGAATACAAAAATGTAACCAGTCCTTTATAATAATTATTATTTCAGCTACTTCCGCTTTTAACAGGCCTTCTGGAAATTATCTGTGTGACTAGAACAGTATTAAGACCAAAGCATTTGAAGCATATCGTATGAAAATTACCTTTCCTTACGCAGATAGCAAATACTGTAAATTCCTTCCATCTAATATTTGTATAAAGTCTTCGAATACAAAGGATAACTAGGCGTGAAGAATGTAAGGATGCGTTCACACTGCAGTAAAACATGTCATAAACACGTCGGAAATTTATCTCACGCATCACAAACATGTTTAATACAAGTCAAAACGTATTGGTAGTTCTAACGCGTGCTTCATACGTTTATCTAAATACGGGTCAACAACATATTAATATTTCTAACCAGTGCTTCATACGGTTATGAAAAATTCATTTTCCACTTACTGTCGTTGACTTGTTTTCAATTGTTTGGAACATGGATCCGGTAAGTTGATGAGTTATGATAAGTTTGACTCTGGTGTGGACGCACTTTTGAAGAAACTAACGCTGTCCGGCACCAAAAAATAAGCTGAATAAATTGGCAGTTGTTTACGTTCAGTATCCTGCTTATTAACGCAAACAAGAATTTCTTGCCTTTTAAAAAATTTTCATGAAAGACATGCACAACTCATATAACTTTTGTCCAGTCTTACTCAAATTAAAAATTTGTAATACAGTTTCCACCAGGCCGCATCGTTTTCTGTCAGCAGTTTAACCAGACGTTCTTTCTCCGCAGGGGTGGGGGAGGGGGATAAGGTTGTCAGTGCACCTCACGCGGTGCACTGTAGACATTACTTGTCTTGCAGCGTGACCCTGGCCCCTAGCTGCAAACCCCTTTACGTTCCTTTACTGTATCTCCTTTCATATTCTCTTTCTTCCTATCGTACTTTCCACCCTCTCCTAACAATTGATTCATAGCGTAACTGTGAGGTTTTCCTTCTGTTACACCTTTCAAACCTCTTAACTCTCAATTTCCGTTTCAGCGCTGAATGACCCCATAGGTCCCAGTGCTTGGCTTTTGGCCTAAAATCTATATCAACAGACGTTCTTACAAACCGATTCACAAAACATTATCTGATTTCTTTTGTACGCATTCACTGAAGTCTTCAACCTGTAAACGCGTTTCTCTGTGACCAGTACACGATGTCTACACAGTGTAAACGAGGGAAACAAATCAGTTACAGCAGAGCTGCGGTATTGCACGAATTACAGGCCACATACAACGAACCCCAACCCACAATGCCAAGAAAGTGATCTTATTACAGCGAGAATAGTTTCATAGTAACTGTAATCTTCAGGTCGTCTTGATATTCTCCTCGTACTTATATAGTCTGAAAAGCAAACTGAAATAGTGGATGATTATTTTATTTAAATGAATGTGTTATTGTTATTTTTATTATTCAGATGTGTAAACATACTTTTGGAAAAGCCGTAAACAGGCCATTAAGATGCGAGGATAGCTTCTTTCTAGGACAGAATGCCCATATTTGGAGAGAAAAAAAACGGGAAGAGAATAAAAATAAAATTATACATAAAAAAGATAAATCAGCTTATCTACATGTATGGTAGTAATTCACCATTATGGTGTTTGAAGAATATTAAAGTAGGTAAATGAATAGGAGTTCATGTAAATACATACAAAGAAATGAATGAAACCATAGATAAAAAAAAATATGATCCCAGAAGCCACAAAAATATGCCTATCCACAAAGTGAAAGGCTGTGATGAATGGAGAATTTGGCAGAGAAAATTAATAGATTTTCTGTTGCTGCCTTGAAGCTCAGGGTTACTAGCTTTGTTTTTATGTATGTAAAACTTTTATCTCCAAGTTGTTTTTACCCATTCTACTGGAATTTATGCAATTCGACGCGTCCCAAAGGACTGTATATATAGGAATTGTATAAATTATGGACACTTCTCCGTCCTTCTATTGCTTTTCAACGTTGCTGAGAAATTAATCGTTTAGCCATAATTGAATTATCTGGAATCTAGACATTTGCTTCTTGGCTCTCATTATACACGCAAAGCAATTATGCTTGTTATGCATTTCTTATGGAGTTAATTACATTCAAGAAAATCTCGATAGTTGAATTGTGGACAGACATGTTCAAATTGGCCTCAGTGCTGAGTTTGACTTGATTAATCAGAAGTCTTTCATGCATAAACTCGAGAATTAAAGTATCTTAGGGTTGGTAATTGATTTCGTTCAGTATTTTAAGCCAATGGCAGCTACTGCTAAACGATGATTTTTGTGCGATTTGACACATTCTGTCAGGTGCTTCACAGAATAATGTTTTAGATTCTTTAGTCATGGCTGGTGACGCGTTATTGGTTTAGAAAATAAAGTAGTACAGTTTGCAGATGATATCACTGTTGGTCCTATTAAAAGTGGTGGCAGTGTCCCTTCGACACTTATCTGTGCTCACTTTTTAGTCCTGTACCTCGATTCTCGCATCCTTTCTTACAGCTTGCTCTGTAGCCACTGTAACTATTACTTCGCTGCGCAACTACGAGGATTCACCTTAGATCCTTGTACGTGATCCCATTTATTCTAGACCTCTTTATCGTGCTGTCCAACCCTTGCAACTGGCTCTTTCCACCGTCTTAAGCACTGAATGGCTGAAAATGTCCATGTGCTTGGCTTTGTAGTCTAGATTTGATGATTCATTTGTTCATTCAACTTTGTTGGAGTTATCAGCTTGGCACTTGTTATTAAATTGAAGCTGATGCTAGTCGTGGAAGAGCTTCGGAACGAATCACTGTTGTGGTTATTCAATAGAGTATTAGGCTACGCACTAACAAAACGCCCTTATTTTTAAGCCGATATTGTACCATGTTTTCATTCTATGATTCGCTTTGCACCGGCACTACTGCACTTGGTTGGTGCATATTTAACAAAGTCCTCTCGCTGATTTCGACTCCCGGAGTTTCCTTTGCGCAGCATTTGAAAGACTTATCATCTAATGGTTCCAGAAAGACTGATATTCTTCGTTATGCATTTTATGCTATCATTTTTAGCTCCGTCAACAAAGTTGAAAGGCGGTATTAGATTTGGTTCAGTTTATTAGTTTGTTCTTTCTGTTTGTTGCAAAATAAGGAAGTGTAGATTTTTTAATTACCAAAGTTGGACCTAGTGACCGGCAGCAAGTTAAGAGATTTTGTGGAAGATGAGAATGTATCATTTTGGGGGAGAAGGACTTTCAGCGCTCTGGTTGGGGTAGTGTCCTCTCTGCAGGGTTCAGGGATCTTCATCATCTAAACAATGTTTAACGAAGTATATTTTCCCCTCTCACAATATGTTGTAACTATAAATTCGCTCATCCTCTGAAATTCTGCTGTCGTTATTCATGGCTGACCCCCACGTAAGTCTCGAATCCCGACAGCCTTTGGTCACACGGCCCAGTACCCGGATCTGTCAATCCTCGTACTGCAGTACTGAAGTAATGTTGATGCTGTTTCAATCCCAATACTGCAGTGATGAAGCAACCTGTGTTTATAAATTTTATTGATGGGCTAATACTATATTGCATGAAGCGTCATGTGTCATTATCTTATTTTTCCGTACTCATTAGCTGATTATGTACGTTCTTTGCTATGTGTTTGCAGACAAAACTTTGTTTTTTGTGATTCCCTTCGTTCCGTTTTTCAGCATTTTCCAAACATAATCCATTTGATTATAAGGAAATTTGCTCTGCAAGGGAATGAACTTTTCAGATTGTTCCGTATGAATATTTTCGTAGTATGAACACTATGTTAAATGGACCTTTCTCGTTATCATCTAGCTTTATTTTTGGAGGCCCTCTTAATGAGCCCTTATTCTAGCAGTCATGAGGACCCCTTTTCGCCCTTTTCATTTGGCCTGGGCTAAATGAAGACATTGTGTTCCGTCAAATTCTGTTTTGAATATTTGGATTTAAAAATACTGTATGTCCAAAAGCTGTTATGTTTATTTCAGAATAATTTTTTGGTTCTTAATTGAAGCCAGAGAAATCAAGGCAACAAGTCGCATGTTCCTTTCACATTCCCGTGTTTCAGAAATGCTAATTTATCCTTTTTTTATGCCTTTTTATTCAGAACTTTTCCCCGTGCTATTTTCATTATTTTTCCCCCAGAACTCTTAAATAGAAGAAATTTTCTCTCTTCGCATTTACGGCCGGGGGAGTGAAAAGAAAGAAAAATCCGACGCCTAACTTAATCAACGCTCATGTCACCTGAACTTTATTTCCAAAATAATTTGCATATAATGGAAACCGACTACTTGATTTTCTTCTTCTTTTCTCCTCGGTTCCTTCGTCACATTCGTTCCTTTTCCTGCTATTCTACTTTTTCTCTTTATATTCTATTTCTATTTTTCCTTGGTTTTAATTTTCTTATTTGCTTTAGATAGAAAGGAAGGTAGATGTATTGTGATTGTAGCTGATATATATCCTTCTGGGTTCAGTGGTTAATGATAGCTGCACTAGAGCCTGTCATGTGTGGGTTCGAATCTCACCACGGATGGTTGGGGTTTCTTTATAGGTTTCTTTATTTGGGTTCAAGGCTTGTAGTGATGGGCGTATCCAAAAGGTGTTGGGTAACTGAAGTTTAGGGGTCATTATGGCCATTGCAAGTTAACTCACACACACACATACATATTATATATATATATATATATATATATATATATATATATATATATATATATATATATATATATATATATATATATATATATACACACACACACACACACACACACACACGCATACACATACATACTTAAAAAGCCACAGTTGATCTTTTTATTTCTCGATTCATTCACATATTTCTATACGATTTCCACAATAAGCCTCCAATCCGAAATGGTAAATAAACGAAGCCTATGCTCACACATATCTCTCAAATCAAGACATATTTCTGTTAGTACCAAAATGAGCCATGTTCACGTAGCATAAGGATAAGACTCACTTGCTTTATAGCTGAAAATACCGGGAAATAATTGCTATTTATTTCCTTTTTTTTTTTTATTTGGAGCTTTCAGTTTAAAGCGTACTTAAAAGATACTCGATTGCGGTAAAAGTGACATTAAATATATGTATATACACACATACATATGTATATATATACATATATATATATATATATATATGTGTATATATGTGTGTGTGTGTGTATATATATAATATATATATATGTATGTATATATATATATATAATATATATATATATATATATATATATATATATATATATAACCATTAACTTAATCCACGTCCTCATGTGATCGAGCCAACTCAGAAGCCATTTCCAACAAGCTGAAATCTCGGAGGCAGCTTCTGAGCCGCTGCAGAGAGCGTGTGCCATGCTCCACGTCACAGGTAGTCTGGTTTTAGCTTAATGAAATTCTAACGTTGAATTTATAAGCCCCACAATATCGGAAGATGCTGAAGATTCTGTGTGGGTGGGGGAGAAGAGATATGCTGCATTCACGGCGTCCCTGCAGAGTTGTAATGGTTCTCGGGGAAAACGCTTTCCGTGTCGACATTTTGCATAATAGAGAAGACTTCCGGTGGAGAGAGGAAGATAAAATTAAAAAAAAAAAGTTTCACAGGTTAACTGTCGTGCAAAGCGGTGTTGGTGGTGATGCTCTTGATATGAGTCTTACGTATACCATACCAAGTATAATACGTCGCCATTCTTCGCATCAGTAATGGCTCTCGGTAAAAAGGTTTCCGTGTCGGCGTTGTTCGTTAGGAGCGGTTCTTGGGAGAGATTATCCGTGCTGACGTCTCGTACGTATTTTACTCATTCTTTTCCCGGAAGGATGAAAAAAAAAAAATTGGTGTTAAATGTTTAGCAAGTAAGATGTTATACTCTCCAGTTTTTAATGTGCTGGCTTTCTTTTCTTTACTTTATTTCGTTCTGTCGTATTTTTCATTTTTAGTTTTCTGTAAAAGAAAACTATTGTGGCAGCTTTGCCTGTCCGTCCGCACTTTTTCCTGTCCCCACTTTTCTGTCTGCACTTTTCCTGTCCGTCCTCAGATCTTAAAAACTGCTGAGGCTAGAGGGCTGCAAGTTGTTATGTTGATCATCCGCCCTCCAATCATCAACAATACCAAATTTCAACCCTCTAGCCTCAGTAGTTTTCATTTTATTTAAGGTTAAAGTTAGTTATAATCGTGCTTTTGCCAACGATATAACATAGGTCACCACCGGGCCGTGGTTAAAGTTTCATGGGCCGCGGCTCATACAGCAAGATACCGAGACCACCGAAAGATAGATCTATTTTCGATGGCCTTGATTATACGCTGTAGCGGCTGTACAGAAAACTCGATTTCGCCGAAGAAACTTCGGCGCATTATTTACTTGTTTTCTTTGTGCTCTCTTTTCGTTCAACACTGCTACTAACTATTGATAATTCAGTACATTTGTTCTATCTTGTGTCTTATATATTCAGATGGTTTATTTTATCAGTTTTATATCTACACTTCTAATACTTCTAATATTATCTTTCATCATTTGTTAGTGTAAACATAATTTCAGGCTTTTGAAAAACCCATACCGTAAAAGCAGTACTATCTGTGGCTCTACATACATTGATCGAGTAAGGGCAATTTTATATGAAAGGAATTTTGCGTTACTGTTCCGTGTTCACGTAGGTCAGTCTAGGTACAGTTAGGATACATCAGAATCGGCGAAGAAAAAAGATATCTGTTGAAAAAACGATGATTAACCTCAAATTTGAAAACGATGAGGTATTCCAATTTCAAATACATACAATCAGGCTAAAAACATCGTGGATGACTGACGTGGAAGTCTTCTTTTTATGCCATTGTCCAATGTCAGCGTAAGTCTGTTGATTTACTTGATTTTCCTTAGAATTTTGGTCAGCTATATATTTATATTTCAGGCGTTCAGCATTAGAATGGCCTCTCGCCCTCGCTTTTGAAAATGACGTTTTTCACCTGATCAGCTTTAAAACAACCCCCTTTTTTCCCAAAAAGGGGGGTGGACGTTTTTCACCTGATCAGCTTCAAAACAATCCCCCCCTTTTTTCCCCCCAAAAAACGGGGTGGGTTTGAACTGTGATTTTTTTATTCATACTATTCTATTCCTGATCGCAAATACTTGATGTCATAGAAAAATCAATTTTGTATCTTGAAAAATAAAGAAATTAGAGCAGGTTGAATTTCCAAAACTTTGATGGTTTATAACTCAAACTTTTTTATTTTTGTGCCGAGAGGCCCTTCTAATGCTGAACACCTCATTTATGAATCTTATTGCTTTTCAATTACACAGTAGTTTATCATCCCTAGAAATATTCATGTAAGAGTATCGATTGCGGTAGTGCAATTGATGGAGATGGTTTCAGTAACTTTATTATTATTATTATTATTATTATTATTATTATTATTATTATTATTATTATTATTATTATTATATTATTATTATACTGCAAACCATGCAACCATTCATATGAAGCAAGCCTAAAAGACCTCAGCGTAACATCAACAGTCGGTCCAAGATACCATCACCCTATTTCTAGCCCATACCCTTGAATAAAGCAACAATCAGGACAACGGAAGTAGAGGGAGAATTCCAAGACACAAGCATATGTGAAATAAACCTAACAGATCAGAGTGACTACCATAAAAAAATAATGTAAATAGGTAAAACAGCTAACGGCTAAAAATATATCAATACATAAATGTGACAAGTAATGATATAAACTATAGCAGTGGTGCAGAGTTGTTCAAATTAGTGTTGTAGTCTGCCTGTGATATCAACGCTGTCATATTTTGTTACCTACAAATGTATAAATTTGAACAAATAAGTAATTAAAGGGGCCCGGATGCATATTTCTGAATCTGATACCACTAGCAGAGAAGGAGGTTCTATATCGACCCATACAGAATCTGTTATTATTATTATTATTATTATTATTATTATTATTATTATTATTATTATTATTATTATTATTATTTCATTAGATGAAACCTATTCACATGGAACAAGCCAACGGGGGCCATATACTTGAAATTCAAGCTTCCAAAGAATGTTGGTAGCTTACTATAAGATTATCTGTGTTAGGGAGGAGAATATATTGTTTCCAAACAGTATGACAGTTCTGGATATTTAAGCAAATCCGTCATTTCTGCGTTTTTGAGTGAAAGCATGATCGGGTTTCAGTATTCTGTTATTAATTGGCTAAAAAAAAAATATCCGTAATCAGAGCAGATTATGAGAGTAATTGAATTACTTGCGGCAAGCGGATTTAACATTTCTGTTGAACTTCATTGTAATTGTTGCCAAAAATGTGGGCATAAAAAATGTTGAGATGTTAAACATTTTTATATATATATATATATATATATATACACACACACACATACATATATATGTAAATATATAAACATACATACAGACACAGACACATATGTATATTATATATATATATATATATATATATATATATATATATATATATATATATATATATATATATATATATATATATACATATATATATATATATACGTATATATAACGTATATATAACAGCAACTGAAGTACCAACAGATTGAACGGTGTTCACCATAGCGAATGTGTTACTGCCATTTGCATGCACACGCGACACACACACACACACACACACACATTTTTTTTGAAAAATGCTCTGTAAATATATTTTACGTTATGAAAGGCCTTTATTATTTACAAGTATATATGATGAATATATGTGGTATATTTTATGAATGATACTCTGCTGTTACAGTTTGCTTAGTTGAAAGTCTCTCTCTCTCTCTCTCTCTCTCTCTCTCTCTCTCTCTCTCTCTCTCTCTCTCTCTCTCTCTTCGTTAGGTGCAAGTATATTTGATGAATATATGCAAATGTATTCTATGAATGATACTCTGCTTTTACGTTTGCATAGTTCTGACTCTCTCTCTCTCTCTCTCTCTCTCTCTCTCTCTCTCTCTCTCTGGACAGGGACAGTGATGATCTAGGTCCTCGTAATGTAGCCAATAAATAAGATTGTTCTCTATTGATCTATCAGTCAGCGTGGCAGGCCTCTTAAATTTATGGGAGGGATTTGTTCTGGTTTCCGTCCGTCAATTTAATTATAAAGTTATCTGTCATTTTAAGGGGCGCGTCTTTTGTCTTCTGTGTCCTCTTTTGGAGCGACGAGCGTATTTCTCTCTCTCTCTCGTATTCTCTCTCTCTCTCTCTCTCTCTCTCTCTCTCTCTCTCTCTCTCTCTCTCTATATATATATATATATATATATATATATATATATATATATATATATATATATATATATATATATATATATTATATATATATATATATATATATTATATATATATATATATGTATATATATATGTATATATATCATTAGTGTATATTCTGTATGTATATATATTATTTATTATAATATATCTGTATGTATATATATATATATATATATATATATATATATATATATATATATATATATATATATATATATATATATATATATATATATATATATATATATATATATATATATATTGTATATGTGTGTCGTGCAGGTGTAAGAAGAGAGAGAGAGAGAAGGAGAGAGAGAGAGAGAGAGAAGAGAGAGAGAGAGAGAGAGAGAGAGAGACTCCAACAAACCTTCCCAAATATATATAAATGGAAAGGAGGAATATTCATGTAGTTCTCCATTATATTAACACACAAGCAGTATATGCAAATGCAAAAGGCGTGGTGGGGTTATATTACCTCGCCTTAGTTTATTTCTGTATCATTACAAACATAAGACTTGCTCCCATTTGGAACCCTTGTGAGGGTAGCCTGGGGCGAGCTACATAAATGTGTCCGAATTTATTTATCTTATATCTTTTTGTGCTCTTGTGAATGATGCGCTCTCTGTACTCTTCTATTTTCATTTCCCAAGTTTATAACCTTTCTTCCCTTAAGAGGAAGAACTAGTATTGTTGTTAAGACCTGCATCTTCGGGCCTGGGTGGGGAGCATTTTCCCGAGATGTAACCGAGTATCGGGACCTTTCCATGAAAAAAGCGGGACGCCATATCTTAAAACTAACCATAGAATTTTCTTCAAAATAATTTCATGTTTCCCACACCCAAATTGCGTACGAGGTACCAATCTATCATAACCTAACCCAACCTAATCTAACCTAACCTAGGGGCATGAAAAAAAAAACCGGGGCTAGTGGAATACTAGCATGCATCTCAGGAATTTGCCGTCGGACGAGGTATATATCGGAATTGGGTTACTCGTCCCAATGTTTTAGCGTGTTCATAGCTAGAAGGCTAGTAACAGGTCTAAATCTATTAATGTGAAGAAGTTTTGCTATTCATAATATTGACTCAAGATCCTACCAATTCTTTAAAACATTGCGCATCACGGTTTTTTTTTATAAACAGGTTTCTTTGAAGCTGATAAAACATTGCATCCTTCGCATTGGCTACTGGTTTCTTATAACCATTTCATTTCTGATTAGAGAATATTTTGCTCTGTGGTGCACAGTAAAGAATTCGTAATTATGTGGACATCACACCCACTTGTCATCATTATTATTACTTGTAATTCGCTGCTCTCCATTCACGAATATTTAGGAGAGTCCATACGTGGCCTCTACTCCCAAATACTTCGTGTTCATCTTGCAAATGTGGCTTTCTTTTTCACTGATAATATGGAAGAGGGTTTTGATGCATTTTTCTCAGTATTATCTCTTCGGTTATAGGTGTGTCTAAATAGTTATAATTTTGCCTTGTAAAAATAACGGCGTGTTTCAAGTGGTTCTGTAACTACACAAATACATCTGTTATATCAAGTACATTATATGTTATTCTGATTACCTGTTCAAGTTCGTAATAGTTTAATATTAGTAGTTCATTAAACGTAACTATTAGTGTTTTATAAAGTTGAAGCCTATTGAAAAAACCAAAAGACTCAGAGCAGAACATCCATGCATGTGCAAGGAGAAAATCATAGCAAAAAGAACTCAGTTACTAAGACGTCATAGATTATCACCATATCACCGTGGGTAGATTTAGTTATGAGATCTAACGAAAGAATCCCACCCTCACGAAATCAATTGTTATCGTTTTGACATCACGAATCTTTCGCAAATTCCATCCAAATTCCAAGTCACTCACTCGCTTGCATTCGCTCACTAGGCATTGTTTCTTGGAATCTAGTTGCTAGGTCCAATTGTTTCCTATGAACGAGGAATTCCTCCACATATTCATGGTAATGGAAAGGAAGGCGTCAAGTATTGGAAATGTGTGGGTGTTTGACCGAGTTACTCTTAAAAAGCTTTTCTTGTAAATAGTTGATATGATAAAAGATAAGTTATTTGAAGGGAAGGGAATTACAAATGGGACAGTTTTTTTATATAATAAAGGTTAACTTGGTCACAGTTGCCCAAAGACAACATTGCGCCTCTAAAGCAAATCGTACGTAAATTTACTCATCTCTTGATGCAGTTAAGAAAGCGAGTCTTCAGATTAGAAAGTCAAGCTATTTGGGAACATGGAGGTTAGTAGAGAATCCCCTCTTCTGTTATGTTGACTTATGTACTGTAATGAGAAAATGTAGGTTCAGTTATATTTATGTGTTGATCGATTTGTATACGTAATTTTTTTGTCAGATCTTATGTGAAATGTTGTTGACTCTCTCTCTCTCTCTCTCTCTCTCTCTCTCTCTCTCTCTCTCTCTCTCTCTCAGCGAGTTCCTCCCTACTTGCCCAACCCGGATGGAAATGTGATGGAGCTCATATTATGAAAATTGTTCGAGCTGGAAAAGGCAAAAGAGGACTGCTTGCCCTTTTTAGATATTTGCATACCCTTTTCATTGTCAGTTCAGTATACGCAGGAAAGCAACAAATAATTCAACTTATGCACATTATTTGGCATGGCATCATATTAGTATAAAATCACTGTTTTCTATTTAGTGTTCATTCTCGGGTGGCGAGATAGGAAAATATGCACGTAATAGTGTTATCCGGCTTATACTTTAAATCCCTGGTACATTAAAGCAATAAAGGTATTCTGTAATAAATGGGCTTTGAAGGAAGAATTAATTAAAGAACTCGTTTTGTCTTAATTACTTAATATACTTTGAATCGTTCAAATAAGTTTGAAAATACTTAATATGAATGTAATTTTTCTCACAAAAACACTGAAAAAATAAAGTGTTTGATAAAAATGTAAAAATCTCATGTATGGACTGTAGTTCATTTTATTTTGGCAAGACGAGCATTGAATGAAAGTAACAAATACTTACAAATTATCGTAGTAGTAAACTAACAAGATGTAATAATCTACCTCTAGAAACCTTTTGGAATCTGCATTAAACAGCTAACGGATGAAATCATTACTTGAAGTCCGGATCTGTAAACCCATGATTCTATGTTTTCCTAATATTCTCGATATTAATTTCAAAGTAAAGCGTAAGAATTTCCTCACAGTTCTTGTTTATGTCATTATTTTTGCTGTTCTAGCAGATGTTCCTCATTTCTATCCTAAACTAAAACATAAATAATTCCTTGGACCAGAGGTAAAAGATCTTCCACTCCATTGTTTCACTCTCCTCCAGGCCATATACACGTGCACAATTCTTGTCTACGTGGGGAGAGAGAAAAAGTACTCACATCTACAATTATTTTATTAAAACTAAACTGCTATTGTTTACATGACTTCCGAACTTTAAAACTGTTCTTCAAGAAAGAGTAATTGCCGGCCCATTTTCACTCACATCCTTCCATTCAAAAGTGGTCACCTAATGGCTGACTGGCCAAAGGTCCTCATTCAACGACAGACCATAGAAACAAGAAACTTAATCTCTTAAAGCTGAACTGTTTCCTACGACAGACATGCGCACGTGTTTATGTGCGTGTTTGTGAGCGTGCTTGTTTGTTACAGTGCGCGGGCGCGAGAGCGCTCGTCTGGTGATTAGAGAGTAAATACTGCTTGCTTCATATAACTCCCTTATAACGAGTGGCTTGGCCGTTCCGCCCATTCACCTGTAGGAGAGAGAGAGAGAGAGAGAGAGAGAGAGTAGGTTATGATCTCTCAATTCCCTCCACCTCCATCTGTCTTCCCCTTCCCTCCCACAATACTAAGCCTCCAGCACACCCTCAGTCCCACCCCTTCCCCTCACACTCCCTACCCCTCCCTCTCAGTGACCTCTAGTTAAAGTTGCTGCTTCCATATCTCGAACAATTCCTCCTGAACAACATTGTTTCCCCTTTTTGGGTCAAATTGTTTCTAATGTTTGGTCAAATTATTGCGGCTTTTTTAATAGTTATTATATTGTACCCTACGACTCTCCCTCCCTTATTTCGTTTAGTTAAATAGTCTCTCGTTATTTAGTCAATTCACTTGGGATTTTTCAGTTACTTTTTGCCGTTTACTTTTCTACTTTTTTTTTTAAAATACAGGAGGTCCAGCATGACTACCCCCTCTGGTTTATTTATATATATATATATATATATATATATATATATATATATATATATATATATATATATATATATATATATAATACATTTTATATATGTGTGTGTGTGTCAAGCAGAATTAGGTCAGGTGTACCAGCCAAATCATAGCATTGCCGAAGCTACTTGAGGTCACCCTGAAGCAACTGAATCCAGATGAAGTGGCCGTGCTTGCCAAGTTTGTATTTAATTGAGATGGACGGATGCTAAGATTAACTTGAAGAGGATGGAGTAAATGCTGACAGTATATACGTATTTGTACCGCGTATCCGTACGGAAAATATCTTTTAGTTCGTATACGCGTTTTTTCTTTTGAGAGGGATGTCTCCGGCTCTACTGTTTCACTTCTCTCAGAAGCGACACACTACAATCGATTAACTGTTTTGGTGTATAATTCACTGGTTCGTCAACACAGTTACGGTTGGATTTCATGTTATGCTCGTTAACTGTTCCGACTCACCTGGAATCGAACTGTGCTCTTCATCTTATGGAGGCAGGTATCGTGATCAATAAACCACTAGGTTCTATATAATATTATATATATATATATATATATATATATATATATATATATATATATATATATATATATACATATATATATATATATATATATATATATATATATATATATATATATATATATATATGGATGCATATGAACTTGTTACACGATTTCCTTGTATTATATACACTATATAAATACATGAAACAAGAGACACCAGAGAGAGAGAGAGAGAGAGAGAGAGCTTTGTACTGTGTGGAAAAAACGTTGACCATTTGTGGGGGTTAGGAATAGTTTACAGGAAACTTGCATTTTCTCTCTCTCTCTCTCTCTCTCTCTCTCTCTCTCTCTCTCTCTCTCTCTCTCTCCAACAGAAATGAGGGCAAACAATCCGCGGGAAGTGAAGCTTCCTCAAACAAAAGAGAACGTGAATGACTATATTGAAGTCCTGAGATGGAGTGGAAGGAAGAGAGAGAGAGAGAGAGAGAGAGAGAGAGAGAGAGAGAGAGAGAGAGAGAGAATGTGGGGTGTTGGGGGGAGAAATTAGAAGAAGAAAAAAGATTAATGGTGT
>NC_089745.1:13308417-13320917 GCF_040412425.1 Macrobrachium rosenbergii
ATGCAAATTTTTTATATAGCAAATACTATACATAACTAAGAATTGTTAGAATTGCCATTCTTGTAAAATGATAGAGAATGATATTTCAAACCAGACCGAAGATTTTACTGAGTTAAAGACCATTATCTAAATTTTTCTTACTTATATTGCTGTACATTTAAGCATATTTCAAGGTGAAGGTGAAAAACATGCATAAATACCACTAAGCTGGATGTTGGATTAATTAGAATTTTATTGGGAGTTGGATAAACGACAGGTTTTAAGCTGCGCCATCAAGTTTAGCAAGGTAAGATTAAGAGGTTTAGGTGTGTTAAGATAGGTTGGGTTAGGCTTGGTATACATGCTTGTATTAATGCGTAATTACGGGCAATTATGCCTTATGCATCATTGCCAGTTTATCAGTTATCGTAACGTATAAAAATATCAGTTAGTTAAATTATTTGGATTTACTTATTTATTTGCTTTTGCCTTTTCTTAGCTTCTCATATTCTTGTTATGGAGATTCAATTGTAAGGAGACGTGCGGAGTCAGTTAAAGGTTTTTTAATTTTGTCAATAATTGCTGGTCAGTTTTAAGTAATAATAATAATAATAATAATAATAATAATAATAATAATAATAATAATAATAATAATAATAATAATAATAATAATAAAAAGAAAGATGGTTTAACAGAGTTGAATGCAGGTCACATTAAATACCAGCCTGTCTTAGAATGGTCCGTGTTAAATGCCTTTTGTGATGAATACTAGAGTGCTTTTTGGAGTGGGGAGAGAGAGCTGTCGACACACGTTCTCTCTCTCTCTCTCTCTCTCTCTCTCTCTCTCTCTCTCTCTCTCTCTCTCTCTCCTCTCTCCCCTCATTATGAAGATGAAAAGAAGAAAGGAAAAGATGCTTTTATGCGTTGGCGAATTACGAAAATACTTGAGCTCCTCTGAAAAGCAGAGTAAGTTAATTCTGACCAGATTAGCTGCAAGGTTGGCAGTTCCTTTCATTGCGTTATGTAAGCAGTGACCTTTTTCTTTTTTTTCCTCTGCATAATCTTGACCTAATTGCTCCGGCTGAATTTTGCATGGCGTTTCGCCCAGGCTTTTACATGTTAAACATCCGATCGTATTTAAACTTTGAATGTATTAGTATATGCAAATGAAAAGCCTTGAAGAAAGTTTTTTGTCTATTATTGGGAAAAGAATGGTGTCGTTTTTATGCAGAGGAAAAATTTTTTTTCCTCTGTTATTTTCGTGTCTTAATTTTACGTTCAGCAGAGATTTTATTGCGAACCTGAGTAACTATTGTATTTACTATTTTTTACGTAGGAAGAACATGAACCCAATTATTTAGAGTAAAAATACCAGACCAAGGAATGACAGCAGACGTATCTTCTTTCAAAGAGCGATCGTATGATTGAACGTTACTGAAATCGACCTAAACCTATTGGAACTGGCTGCCGCGTTGGCCCAAAGGTAAAGATAAATAGTCTTGAATCTTCCATGATAGATGAGGGGGGGTGGGGGTTGGGGGAGGGGCGCAAAGTTACATACATAATCGAACGAACACATACGGGATTAGGTTTGCGAACCTCCGGGTACACGAGGGCAACGCAAAGAGTCTCCGGGTGGTAATATCTATTAAAGTCTTCGGTTTGATATTTGTGCCCCCTGGGGGGAACAATATCTAGTTTTCTTCCCCGCTTTCTCTCTCTCTCTCTCTCTCTCTCTCTCTCTCTCTCTCTCTCTCTCTCGCTGGCTTTGGCATTTAGCGTTTGTGTGGGTGTGGGCATGACGGGAATGAGAAATTGTGTGGCGTTAGGACGGTATCGGAGGATGATATCACTACGATATAGGCTTTGAGATAAGCGTATCCAAAAAAGCTCGAGGAAGTCGAGAAGTTAAAAGGTTACTGTGACAGTTATGTTGCATATAAGTCGGTTAAAAGTGACAAGTAGATTCTATAGATATTCTGTATATATATATATGAGTGTATTAATGTACACATGTACACATACATACAAACGTAGAATTTACTGGTCACTTTTTTTTTTTACCCAATGCGCATGTAATTGTAATAACCACTTTTGGTTTTTCGTTTGGATCTTAGGCTTTGTAGTGACAAGGTTGTTCCAAAATAGTGACGAAATCTTTTTATTTATTTTTTTCTTTTTATTTATTTATTATTGGATTCCAAATGTCAGAAATGAAAAGGTTTTCCACGACTCTACGTTTTATAGTCCGGTATATAATGCTCCCGGCTACAGAGTTATTTAGTTATGTAGTATATTTTATCTTCAAATAGTATAAATATATAGATATAAAGATCATGGGATTAAGTGAAAATAAAAATAATATTTAATTTTTGTGCAACGCACTAATCTTTTAATTTTAGATATCTTTTAGCTTTACATTTGGCTGCAATTGCAAATACCTAATCTTATCCAGATTATAGTGGGTTGTCTTTATAAAATACATTATCTGTGACACTTGACTTGCAAAAACATGGCTTTGAAAATGGCAGGTGTGTGGACAAAAATTTAGACGAAAAGCTTGGTCAGTTATGACTTCTGGGGGTGTCTGTCTCCAAGAATGTAATCCAATTTTTTTTTATCCAAAGGTATAAAGTCCATGGTCACAGTTCATTTAAAAAAAATAATTAATTTGAAATTTCTGCCTGCAAGGCAATTACCTTGCAGACAGTAATGTATAACAGCAGATTCCTCAGAAAAATTGTGAATATGGACCAGTTTGCAACTAGCTAGTTATACTGTAGCCGGTTTAAGAAAGAAAAAATAAACAAACCTGCAGACATATACTGAAAAATTTTTTTATATGGAAATAAATTTAATTTCTGGCAGTGCTCTTTGATTACTGTATATATAAATAGACATTTATAAATATATGTAAGTATATATATAGTGTGTATATGTATATATATATATATATATATATATATATATATATATATATATATATATATATATATATATACTGTATATATATGCATACAGTATATATATACTTTGTGTATATGTGGGAATGAGAAGGGGGTTGAGAGAGAACCAAGGACCGAGAGTCATAATATACTTGAGAACACCGGTTTCAAATTACCTCTCTCTCTCTCTCTCTCTCTCTCTCTCTCTCTCTCTCTCTCTCTCTCTCTCTCCTTGGGTCTGTCTGTCTGGTAGAGAGGGTCCCTTTCTTCCCTCACCCAGCCATCGTGCGAGGATAATACTGTGAACTCGCTAATTCCTTAATAATTTCCTGACCCGCGAATGTGGTCATTAAGCGAAGGGATAATTATATATTAAATTACAGTAATTACGTCTTTTGATGGCCCCCGGCGTTTGTCTGAGGGAGTTAATGAGCCGTTCGTCACGCGGCTCCAATATCGGACAGCCGCCAACTATATCTCTTAAAGTATACGCGGCTCAGCCGGGAAAATATTTGAGAATGTATTCCTGAAGCCGGCATACTGCTCAAGATTGGCCCAAGTCCAATGTTCTGCTTTTGGGGCGGGGGTGGAACTGGAGAGAGAGAGAGAGAGACGACCCATGGGGACCCCCCCATGGCAATGATGGGGTTGGAGGGGGGACGGGGGGAGAAGGAGACTAATGGAGAGAGGGAGAGAGAGAAACTTAGGTAGGGTTTTGGGGCGTCGTTGGTACGGCGCAGGAGAGATGGTCGATTTGGCTATATATTTATGTGTATCCTTAGAAGGATATTGGTTAGCCGAAGGACAAGAAGGACACCGCGATACAGGATGCTCTGATTTTAGAAGAATGTGTATTGAGGCTTTACCCCTTTATTGTGATTATTCACTTATTTTCCGTAGGAAAGGTGAAAAGGATACTACTACGCTGCAGGATGCACTGATGTCGCCAAAAAACCTAAGATTCCGTAAGGATATTGAAGTAATTATTGAACAGAAAAGATAGATTTCACAGAAAACGTAGAAAGGATAGATTCTGTAGGGCATCCTCTGTGAGATTTTTTAATACCTCAGTCAGGTAATACATAATAGGTTACTGTTTATATTTGATATTGAATTTTCTTCATTACGATTCTAGATTTGGTATCTTCCTGTTTCGCTCATGGAGAGGTATTCTTTTTCAATCTCTTATTAGAATCGCAAAATTACACCACAAGATTTCTCCTTAAGGTTTTTCTAATGTAAGTGGAGTTTTCCCAGTGTACGTAACTTATTTATGGTGTAAGAAAATGACTGTTCAGCATCTTCAAAGTTTTTATTTTCCTTAGTTAAAAGTACTTCATTGGGGACTATTTTTAGTCACAGTTCCTGTCATTCTGTGTTGTATCGTTATTATGCTGTTAAAGGCAACACAAACAGGTCACAGTGTTATGCTTGTGACTTGTGATAAGTTCCTAAATTTCCTTGTGGGTTTCTGTGTCCACAGTTAAGAAACTGAACGGGCTTTAAACTCGCTTTTATGTAGTCCTAAAAGGACCTGGAGCTTTACGCCATCAACATTACTTGTAAAACTTTTATTTACAGTAGACCCATCCTCGTAACAGAGGAGTGTTGATAATATATACATACATGCATATATATATATATATATATATATATATATATATATATATATATATATATATATATATATATATACATATGTATATATATATATATACATATACATATATATGTGTGTGTCTGTGTTTGTGTGTATACACACAGACACACACACACACACACAGCCATATACTATATATATATATATATATATATATATATATATGCCGTAGGTATTGACTCACAGCCATGTACTGTATAGGTATAGTGAATACAACTTTCTGTTGAATCGCAAATATGCAGTATTTCTTCTTTTCAGTTTTTGTGACTTGTTGAAACCTTATTGTTCTGTTTACTTTGTATGATTGTGATTTAACATGGGGTCTTCGAGGCTCAGAGAGACGTGTGTGTGTGTGTGTGTGTGTGCGAGTGTTGTACTGTTTGCTGTTTTCTGGTCGGTTGCATTTATTACCTCAGTGAAATGTAAATACGTTGAGATTTCTGTCAAGGCATCATATAGCAAATTACGTTATTTGAGTAAAGCTGTGTCTTACTTTTTTTTCTCGTTCTATTTATGTAGGTTTTTACTTGAAGTAAATATTTTTTCACCTTACAACTTCTCCTCCGGAGGGGGTGGAATCACAAGGATAGAGACTTTTGTTTCTCAGTTGAGTCTTTAGGGGTGAGGTTGCTTGTCGTAATCCCTTTTATCTTGACCTCGGCGGACTCTGTATATAAGTTACTGCTCCGTGAACTGTGGGGTAGACCAGATGATCCCGGACCTCAAACGTTGTGATTATCTGATGCTGCACCATTCATATATATACCTATATATATATATATATAATATATATATATATATATATATATATATATATATATATATATATATATATATATATATATATATATATATATATATATATATATGTATATATATATATATATATATATATATATATATATATATATATATATGTACACACACACATATATGTATATATATATATATATATATATATATATATATATATATATATATATATATATATATATATATATATATATATATATATATATATATAACTTTATAACAAATATAATATAATATAAAGCACAAAATATAATATAATATAAAGCACGCTTACACGAGTTGTTTCAGAGCGAAAAACTTCCGCAAGAACGTAGGTATGTGGAGACGCCTTGTTTTCCCTAAAATATCTCGCCCGGGGTTAGGAAAGAGGGAAGATGTTTTGGGAATAAACTCTCGAGTCTTTTACTTTGGCAAGACTTTCGAAGTGAATTCCCGGAATCCGCAGATTTTGGGCCGTTTTCAGAAACGGGCGAAATTGAGGGAATAATAATAATGCTTCCGGAAATAGATCGCCTTAATGTGGAAGACCACGAAGGATAATTTTATGAAGAATGGATAATCTTTTATGTAGGAAATCGTGTTACTGAAGAGGTAATCTCGTTTTAATCTTTTTTTTTTTTTAAAGAAATCATCTTTTACCAAATGGATAATCGTTTGATAAGAGATGGCCTTTTTTTTGAAGTTTTAATCTTATATGTGAAGAGAGAATCTTTATAAAGAAGATGATAGAATTTGTATAGAACGAATAGTTTTTAATATGGAGAATTTTATAGTGACAGCCTTTGTATGAAAAGAGAAATCTAGAGTTTGTATTTTAACGCAGGTAGTCCTTGATAGGAGAGGTAATGTTTTTATCAAGAGAAAAAAACTTCATGAAGAGACGACATTATTCTCTAGTATTCATTGCTGTTTTCATCATTAATATTTTATCAACAGAAAACAAACCTTTAAGAGAGAGAAATGCTCATTAATGTTTATTTTGTTCTTCTTTGTCGTATTAATCGCCTTACCTGCATGAGGGATTAAGAATATTGAAGGACAGAGGTCATATATAATCATCTCTGACTCTATCGTATTTTGAGTTTGACGAATACTTAAAATTATGATTAAAACTATAATCTTGAATAATATATCTGTATTAAACTCTGCTGTGTAGTAGTTATCCTTTTATTGCGGAATCACATAGGAAAATTAACCTTATAGTTTTACAGGTGATTTAGATATGCAAAAAAATATGCTGGCATAATGAGGCGAAAGTAAGTGCATCCATTACCCACCGTGATCCTCTATACGTACGGAAAAAAGGATGCACATTGTACATAACTGGAAACATAAAAATATAAAATTTACTTGATGAGGAGAACAAGAAACTCTAGAGGAAATAGAAGAGCATAAAAGGTTCTGTCCATAATTCGCTAGTGAGTAAGTCTGACCATCATGAATTTTGGAAGATTCTTCTGCTGACGTAAGAACTGCAGGAAAAGGAGAAGTGTTTGGCGTGAGACTTCCTATAGCCTTTCTTGAAAGGTTTCTCGAGTTAGGAAGTGAAGAAGTTTTACATATATAAATTTGTATATATATATTTATATTTATATATATATATATTTTTATATGTGGGTGTTTGTGTGTGTATGTATAAATATATACTTTCAAAATTTTGTCACAAACTCTGTGCATTTTTATATATATTCTGAAATATTAAGCCACAAACATCGTTTAATACCCAATTCACTATACCTTGGGAATAACTTAAACCCAAGCGGAATTATAATTGATAAGTGCTTCGTCACCAGTGGGAATCGAACTCCTGCCTGGTTGAGAAACAGCTGCGTCGAGAGACCTTTGACCACTGAGCGTCCCTTGATGACTCAGGGGTCAAATGTCACTGAGCATGGTTGTTCGTCAACCAAGCAGCGGTTCGAATCCCACTGGGGACGAAGCATTTAACAATTATTAATCCCCTTTGGTGTAAGTTGTTCCCAGGGTATTGCGAATTGGATAATAAACGATATTTCTAGGTATTATATATATATATATATATAAAATATATATATGTATATATAATATATATATATAATGTATATATATATGTGTGTTTGTGTATTACATACATATATACTGATATGCTTCGAAATATATATAAATTGCAACAATAGGTAGTTATATATACCTTGTTTTTATAATATATATATATATATTATGGAAGATATATAGATGTATTGATAATAAATCAAGTCTTTTGCTTTGGTAGGGCTTTCAGTAAAATATCTGCAACAACGTAGGTAGTTGGAGAAATTATATTTTTGGCTATAAATATCTATATATATTATGGAAGAGGGGATGTTTGAGAATAAATCAAGTCTATATATTTATATTATAGGGCTTTCAGTAAAAGTAAAACATATTTTGATATATATATATATTTATATTATATATATATATATATATATATATATATATATATATATATATATATATATATATGTATATATATGCATATATATGTATATGTGTATGTGTGTGTGTTTGTGTGCGTGAATATAAAAGAGTAATATAATTATGCTTTTATAATATACTCTGGTTAATTCACAAATACTTACATGCAGACATTCCCTCTCTAAAAAAAATCATCCGTGAATTATGTTACGTGTTCTATCAACCAACTTCATTAACTCTGTTTACTGCGAGAATACAGGAAATTCAATATAGAATTATCAAAGGGTTGAATTATATTGTAAATGAATTAAAGAAATAGGTGGAGGGAACACAACCGAATTATTACACTAAAGGTGTCCTCTCCTTGATGCTCTTCTGCAGTTCAAAGCGGTGTGCAGGTATGGATGCAGCAATATAAATTCAAAGGACGAACATCGAGAGAAGAAGAAGAAGAATATATAATTAAAATAATTATGAAACCAGTAAAAAATGAGCCGAGGTTTCTTCGGCGCAGTGGAGTTTTCTGTACAGCCGCTACAGCGTATAATCAAGGCCACCGAAAATATCTCTATCTTTCGCTGGTCTCGGTATAATGCTGTGTGAGCCGCGGCCCATGAAACTTTCATCACGGCCCGGTGGTGGCCTATCCTATATTGTTGCCAGAAGCATGATTATGGCTAATTTTATCTTTAAATGAAATAAAAACTACTGAGGCTAGAGGGCTGCAATTTGGTATGTTTGATGATTAGAGGGTGGATGATCACACTAATTTTGCTTCCCTCTAGCCTCAGTAGTTTTGAAGATCTGAGGGTGGACAGAAAAAGTGTGGATAGAACAAAGTGCGGACGGACAGACAAAGCCGGCACAATAGTTTTCTTTTATAGAAAAATAAAATAGATAATTGTTGAAAGAGAAAGGGCTCTTAGTATTTAATCTCACCAATCCTTATGTATTGATTTGTTTGTTGCTTATATATCTCATTTACAAACATTCAGATAAACTCCAGCGTAACCCGTCTTCAGGTGGATTGTATTATCTGCAAATGTACACGTTAATCTTACTTTGCTTTCCCCTCTCTCTCATTAGTCCTCTTTAACTCTCCCCTTTACCCTTTTGTTCTGCGCTTACCTATCAATTAAGCAACAGCTTCGTATAGTATTCATTACAAGAAGGTATGGTACTCTTTCGGATATTTCAATTAGGTAGGAAGAAGAGTATTTAGTTATAAGTGTATGTTACGGAATATTTTTGTTTCTGTGGTGAACTAAAGGATCAATGTGTAAACACAGGAGTCTATGACAAGATGACCTATTGAATTGTTAACTTGAACAGGTTATTCGAAGACCACAGATACCTGTGATGAGATGGCGCAACCCAAGGTTGGAGTCAAGCTGCCTGGTACAAGCGGCGTTGGGTCACATTGAGACCCGTGGCAAAACTCCCCCAGAGCTTCTACCATGAAGACTCACTTTTAACATGTCGAACCTTCTGGTATACAGCTTACGAAGTCATTTATGTGTCATGTGCAAACATTTTCACGTACGCGATATTAAAGTCCTTTTGTTTACTTTTCTTATCTTCCCATCATGCAATCGGGTCTCGGAATTTTGATAGGACCCGTTTTACTTCGGGATATTGTGTTTTAGCTGCTATCCCACTGGGCCTCTTTTATGGGTAGCAATGTCTAGCTTAGTACAGCTAGGCGTTTACAATGGAAAAGTCGGGTATAAGGTAACCTGCTGTATTCGTTTTATTATTATTATTATTATATATATATTATATATATATATATATATATATATATATATGTATGTATGTATGTATGTATGTATCTGTGTATGTAATGTATGAATATGTCACTTACACGCGTGTGACTTTCTGTTCACAAATATTAAGAAACAAATGTTTCACCCACGGGGAATTGTAATACATAAGTACTTCGTCCCCGGCAGGATTCGAAACGTGTGTGTATGTGTGTGTGTGTGTGTGTTGTTAAGGAATGTGCATAACATCATTCCTCCGAAAAGTGAGTTAAGACATTGTTTGCCATCTGTATGTAATTAATAATTCGTTAATCGGTATGTTGAGAGCCTTCCTTTGCCATAATTTTGTGTTAGTCTAGCATTTATTACCCACCTCCCATTTTTTAAAACTTTTTTCTATTAAAACTTCCATTGACGATGTTATTGATCGACAAAATCTTGAAATTAAACCCCAATGAAAGTCAATGAACTGAAATTTATTTATAATTTCTGAGAACGAAAGAAAAAGAAATACAGAACCCAAAGTATCTTTGCGCATCTTATTTTTTATATTTATTTGTTCTTTCTCCTATTTCTGTTTACAGACACCGTCATTTTATTTATATGTGCTACAAGTTCACGACCTTTTAAGGTTACTCAAGTGAAGTTTAGCGTACTTGTAATAATAATAATAACAATAATAATAATAATAATAATAATAATAATAATAATAATAATAATAATAATAATACATTTAAACAGGTTTTATTGAATAAAGCTGTATTTATAAAAGAATTTTCCTTAGGCTATATAAGTTATAATATCTAACTGTATAGAATATATAAAAAAGCAGAATCAGATTTTTACTTTTCCCCATGAAATGACAGGCGAGCTGTTAGGCAATGAAGAAGTCCGCAGTAAGGAAAATAGAAAAATCAAAATAAATCCAGCTGAAGCAGCAATAGTATTCAATATAATAATAATAATAATAATAATAATAATAATAATACATTTACATAAAATTTACATAAAAAGGTAAAAGATCCAGGCGTATTATCAATACATGGATGAGGGAGGATGAGGGAAGATAGAGATAGCTGCCTTGTTACAAGTCACCGTTATTCAATTGTGATGCCTTGGAGCCATCCCTTGATTATATTGGGCCGAGAGGCATTAGGGGGTCAGCCTGTTCGCCGCTGCCGGGAAAAGAGAAACGGGGACCAAACTTCATTACCTCCGATCAAATTTTTAGCTCTCTCTCTCTCTCTCTCTCTCTCTCTCTCTCTCTCTCTCTCTCTCTCTCTCTTTCTCTCTCTCTCTCTTCTTCTTCTTCTTCTTCTTCTTCTGTTTTTATGAGAGGAATTGTTTTCACGATATCCTCAAAATATCTCACTGGACTGGAATATTTGAAAATAGTTAGAAAGGATAAAATCTCTCTCTCTCTCTCTCTCTCTCTCTCTCTCTCTCTCTCTCTCTCTCTCTCTCTTCTCTCTTCTTCTTCTTCTTTCTTCTTCTTTTCTTCTTTTCATGAGAAGAATTGTTTTCTGATATCCTCAAAATATCGCACTGACTTGAATATTTGAAAATAGAAAGATGAAATCTCTCTCTCTCTCTCTCTCTCTCTCTCTCTCTCTCTCTCTCTCTCTCTCTCTCTCTCTCTTCTCTCTCTCTCTTCTTCTTCTTGTTCTTTTGTTTTTTTTATTTGTCTTGAGGAGAAGGGTTTCCAAGATGTCGTAAATATCTCATTGGTCTTAAATATTTGAAAATGTTTAGAAACGGCTTTTCTCTCTCTCTCTCTCTCTCTCTCTCTCTCTCTCTCTCTCTCTCTCTCTCTCTCTCTCTCTCTCTCTCTCGTAATATTTCAAGAAACCTGTAATAGTTTACCCAGCAAGTGTAGCTTATTTAACGCAGTGGGCGTTGGATTTTTTTCACCAGAATTCCAAAAATCCGTCGCTTTTATGGTGACTGTATCTTGTATGTGAAACTTACTGTGCGCTTTGTAAGCTACATTTTTAAACCTTTTTATTTTAGATGTTCTCAGTATGTTTTGTAGCTTTTCGTTTGCCAGCCTGAGGTGGTTGAGGAAACATCAGCCGGTGAAAATGTTCTTCTTTATCATAGGTTGTTTCTCATGAGACTGGTTCGGAACTTTACTTTGTCATCACTGGTTCTTTTACGCATATGATCAACACCCAAGGCCCCCCTCTCCGCTTAAGTTAGGACCAGAAAGAATAAGGGAATTGTTGTTGCTGATTCAGCAGGTTGACCGAGGGACGTCCCAAATATTCCATCCCTTGCTCACAGAGACAGTGAAACTTGATCAAGCTAAGAGCGAGGCATGACTCCAGAGGGGTAGTACCGTCAGTGCACCTCACGGGGTGCACTGTAGGCGTTACTAAAGGTTCTTTGCAGCGTCCCTTCGGCCTCTGGCTGCAACCCCTTTCGTTCCTTTTGCTGTACCTCCATTCATATCTTTTTTTCATCTTGCTATCCACCTTCTCCAAACAATTATTTACACCTTTCAAACCTAACTACTCTCAATTTCCTTTTCAGCTCTGAATGACCTCGTAGGTCGCAGTGCTTGGCCTTTGGCCTAAACTCTATATTCCATTCCATTCCAATAGTGAGGCTTGAACTCGGGCCCGCAGCACTGTGAAGTCCATGGGGAACCAACTGAGCTACCAGGATCTGACCATAAAATCTCCCTTACAGTGAACACACACTTGACCTTTCCATTCTTATGTACTTTTAGTTCCTCTTCTTCCATTATCAATAGTCTCTCTACATCCAATCTCAAATTTACATTTTGACCTCTTGACGCCATAGAAGTCTGCCTCTCCTCTGCCCCAGACGCCTTTATTGCTGTGATAACTGTAATTTTTATGATAACTGTCGTTGTTAATGGTGTTTTTTTTTTTTTTGTAG
>NC_089745.1:13323417-13328417 GCF_040412425.1 Macrobrachium rosenbergii
TATTATAAATGAATTTTTATCACAAATGAATATACAAGCTCCCCACAAATATCCTTTAATATCAAATTCGCTCTACCTCAGGAAAAAATTTATTTTCATATATGTTACCCGAAGGGAAATTTTTTTAGTTGATAATAAGTTCGTCGTATCGTGGGCTCGAACCACGGAAGACAAGAACTCAAAACTACAGTGACGCGCATTAAACTACACCGCCATCAAGTGAGGTATAAGTTGATACTGGACTCCCACTATCTATCTATCTATCTATATATATATATATATATATATATATATATATATATATATATATATATATATATATATATATATATATATAGAGAGAGAGAGAGAGAGAGAGAGAGAGAGAGAGAGAGAGAGAATAGTGATGAACCCCGGTGCGCAGCTGACGAGAGAAAAGGCCCATCAGTCGGGATTTTCGGCAGGGTGACCATATCATCAGAGGGCCCGAAGACGGAGAAGAAAAAGCTAGGCTGGCAATCTATTCCAACTTGAGAGGGCTTAATAGTTCTAAAACTCTACTAATTGCCTCATAGCGAGAGTTTATCCCCCCTCTTCCTTTCCTCTCACCTCGTTCACACTCGTTAACCCCTCCCAAAAATTTATCCTTTCATTGAGACCTATTTGTCTTTTTCATTCGCTTTATTCATCTTCTTTCTCTATTGATTCCACTGTCGTCCAGATGTTATTTACTCCAGTGTTATTTTTTTTTTCTTATCCATTCTTTTTCTGGAAGCTTTGGAAGAGGGTAATGGTGAAGTTCGCTTAATACCCTTCCCAAATGATACCCCTTCCTGTCTCTATCAGTTCCAGTCTAAATGGTGCCCATCACACGTGTTGAAATCCTCCAGGAAGTGAAGAAGTTGAGAAAACAGTCTGGATGACATGTGTCTATTGAACGACTCCGCACTGGAGATCTACGATGAGATTTTGATTGTGATCCTTGATAACCTCCTTTTCCGTACTCTAGGAAGTACATGCCTTCCGTCCTGACACACGCGCTCACATACGCATAAACACACACACACACACATATATATATATATATATATATATGTATATGTGTGTATGTATGTATGTATGTATGTATGTATGTACACTTCTGCCCTATTCACGCAGAAAGGATCATTCGACTGAAATGCTATAAGTTGGGTACAACTCTCTTTGGTATACTAGGCAGTAAGCCTGCCCAGGTAACAGCCTTAGGGACAGAATTACATAGGTATAAACTTCTTCCATGACCTGTTTGTGTCAGCTGGTAGTGCACTTGCTTTTCAATTGAAAGACCTGGGTTCGATCCCAATTTTTCCTCCTGTTACACCTTTCAAAACTCGTAGGTCCCAGTGCTTGGCCTTTGGCCGAAAACCTATATTCAATTCAATCCAATATTTACATAATAGACGTTCCTTCGTCAATGGCTTGGAAATAAAGTCGAAACCGGTCAGGACCTACACCTCGTCTCTTATTTTTCATCTGTGGTAGTGTGTGACAAATGAATCATGTTCTAAAGTGATTATATATATATATATATATATATATATATATATATATATATATATATATATATATATATTTATATTATAGTGTATATATGTGTGTGTGTTTGTGTGTATTACAGATTTCTTTCTGTAATTCCTCAGTTCATAAAATTTCTTCCTGCACTTTTATCCTGAGCAGTTAACGAGTCTCTTTTGTTGGTAATTTGGGTCTAGCTTCTCCATAGCTCGATCTGCCTTGTCTCAGTGAATTAAACGTAAAAAGAATATGGTATCTTCATATGCCTTACTTTCTTATGGAATCATCTGATGGTTTGAATAAGTGTCTGTGGGATATTGATCATCCTATAATACAAGTAAATAATGCGCCGAAGTTTCTTCGGCGCAATCGAGTTTTCTGTACAGCGCATAATCAAGGCCGCCGAAAATAGATATATCTTTAGGTGGTCTCGGTATAATGCTGTATGAGCCGTTGCCGATGAAACGCTCAGCCAGCCGTGGTGGCCTGTTGTTGCGTTGCCAGAGGCACGATTATGGCTAACTTTAACCTTAGATACAATAAAAACTACAGAGGCTAGAGGACTTCAGTTTGGTATGTTTGATGACTGGAGGGAGGATGATCAACATACCAATTTGCAATCCTCTAGCGTCAGTAGTTGTTAAGATATGAGGGCGGACAGAAAAAAAGTGAGGACGGACAGACAAGGCCGGCATAATAGTTTTCTTTTCAGAAAACTGCAAAAATATGTCAATTGCAGAATTATAATCCATATTGTATATATGATTCATTCATTATCATACAACAGATTTAGAAATCCATGAAACATCTTACAGTAGTGAGCTCCCACAGAATAGAGTAATCACATATAGCAAAAGAAAAGCAAAATAAAAAAAAATAAATAAAATCTAATATACAAGACAGAAACGAGTAATAGATACCAAGATGAATTGATACATACGAAATTAATTATGGTGTGATTTGTTACCTGGACAGGTAACCTACCAGGTACTACAAGTCTGTGTAAAAAAAAAAAAAAAAATTATTGCTCAAGAACAGTCCCTTCGAAATTTCACCTTAAAAATTCTGTCAGTCATCCAAGGCGCGTCACTTCTTTCTGACAGATCATAATTGATGTAGTTTCAGCCGCATCTGTCAAAATGACGCGAGTAATTTACGTGTAATTTTCAATTCCGGCCAAACTAATTTGTTTTTGACAGGAGCAGATGGAGCTTTTAAGAGGCGGCTCCGGAAAAAAAAAAGGACGTCACTTAGATGGTTACCATTGTTTGATCTTCGCCGTGCGGTGACGTTAATGTTAACCGTAATTACGTTATTGTGCCGCGGAAATTGCGTTCAGGTTAGGTTAGGTTAGGTTCTGTCGGGAGGAGTCCATTGTTGTTTGGCATTTTGATTCCAGTGGCGCGTAAAATTAGGTGTTATTTTAGTGTGACACGGCAGTCGCGAAAATGAGATTTTTCTTGATCAACAGAACCGCTTCAAAACGTAATAAGAGTAACATTTTCAAACTTGTAAATTTGTGATAGTGAAATTATAAGAAATTTTATTTTTAATATTTTCTCTTAGCAGAATTTTGTTTTTTTAATTCAGTTAAGTATCAAAATTCAGTTGTCCGTTTTGTACATCTATCAGCTCTGTAGACGTCTTTGTAATTGTACAAATCCGCGTAGTATACTCGATTTTTTAGTTTTTTTTTTTGTAACAGAATTTTGTTATAAAATTCAATTAAGTATCAGTAATGTACTAGTCCATTCTTTACATCTATCAGCTCCTCTTCAGAAGTATTTGTAATTGTATAGATAAGTGGAATATACTACTTTTTTATACAATTCTTTTTGCATTTTTCTTGAGCTAAGAAAGATTTGCCATGTTCTCACAGGACGAAGCCATCTTTACACGTAATGCAATGAGGAATTTGTAAATGTGGAACATTTCCCACAAGGTAGTATGCAATAAACTATTGTTATTTTATGATTTTATTTTTCAAGGACTCATCAAAAGTTTCTTTGATAACATTAAGGAGCATGAATTGCAACTGAGTATCTGTATATATCCGATAAATCCCCAGTCGAAATAACAGCGTGACGTATTTTGTTAAATATTACGCCTTCAGCATGCACTGAACACAGAGAATTAGGATTCATATTACAGATCACCAGTAAGGTATATCCTGGTGATTCAAATGACTCCTCTTCTTGTTGTATAAGCACTCGATTTTGTTTGTTAGCTGAAGCCAGTGGGAAAATTCAAACGGAAACGACAGAGTGCCAAGTACTTTCGTGTATGTTAAAAAATACACGAAAGTACTTGGCACTCTGTTGTTTCATTTTTAACTTTCCCAGTAGTGGCTTCAGCTAATATATATATATATATATATATATATATATATATATATATATATATATATATATATATATATATATATATATATATATATATGTGTGTGTGTATATATATATATATATATATATATATATATATATATATATATGTATATATATATATATATATATATATATATATGCTCATTTTTATTTTAGAGAACCTGTATGTTTTTGAGCAAGCCTCTTTTTTTATTAATTTTATATTCACATTCCCTTCACTACCATGGTCGCTACCCAGCACAATCGATACATAATTCACTGCTTAGGTACGACGGCACAATGGAATTATCAGGAAACGGGGCTAAATAGGTTTCTTCCTCTTAGGGATCAAACTCTGGTCTCTCGCCCTTGGGACAAGGCCCTTAACCAGTAGGACAAGGGGGCTATATGCATGTACAGGCATACGTTATATAATACCTGCGAGAGACGTGAAGTCAAGCCTTGGAAATAACGACTTTGGGCTGTTTTCAGAAAAGTTCTTTGTGCCTCTGTTAACTTAGGCAGTGAATTATGTGCATGGTAGTTAGCCGACTGTAGTGGGAAGGCGCCAGCAGTCTCAGACAAAAAATAATTGCATAACGTACGGACGTTATGAATACAAATTGAGAGACTCTTCAAGCAAAAAAAAAAAAAAGAAAGGAAGTCCTTTGTGTTAAATTTAGATTTAAAATTACGTCAATATTTTTGTCTTTAGTAGAAAAATTAGAATCAGATGAAAGCATCAAAAATAGGATACATAGAATTCTATTCAATTTCGGATATTGTCTTTTCAAAAGATGCGTCATACGATCCCTGTTGAGTCCGTTTATATGATTAAAATCGGGTGTTTAATTATATTGTAATCTGTAATAGTTAACGGAGGGTTCATATCCTGGACGAAGGCAAGTTATATCCTGGATAATTATCTTTCTTTGTGAAGTAGACTCCGGTTAACCTATGTGTCCATTAGATAAATTATTTGAGCATTGATTCATTCGTTTATGGCGCCTCAAAATTTTGTCAACCTCGCTGTTAAGTTTTTTATTATAGTATTTTTCAGTATCACCAAATCTTGATCAATTTTTTGAAATATGGAAATAAGCT